>NW_025753321.1:0-10922 GCF_021184085.1 Oncorhynchus gorbuscha
CAAATCAAATCAAATCAAATCAAATTTTATTTGTCACATACACATGGTTAGCAGATGTTAATGCGAGTGTAGCGAAATGCTTGTGCTTCTAGTTCCGACAATGCAGTGATAACCAACAAGTAATCTAACTAACAATTCCAAAACTACTGTCTTATACACAGTGTAAGGGGATAAGGAACATGTACATAAGGATATATGAATGAGTGATGGTACAGAGCAGCATACAGTAGATGGTATCGAGTACAGTATATACATATGAGATGAGTATGTAGACAAAGTAAACAAAGTGGCATAGTTAAAGTGGCTAGTGATACATGTGTTACATAAGGATGCAGTCGATGTTGTAGAGTACAGTATATACATATGTATATGAGATGAATAATGTAGGGTAAGTAACATTATATAAGGTAGCATTGTTTAAAGTGGCTAGTGATATATTTACATCATTTCCCATCAATTCCCATTATTAAAATGGCTGGAGTTGGGTCAGTGTCAATGACAGTGTGTTGGCAGCAACCACTCAATGTTAGTGGTGGCTATTTAACAGTCTGATGGCCTTGAGATAGAAGCTGTTTTTTTCAGTCTCTCGGTCCCAGCTTTGATGCACCTGTAGCTTGCTGACCTCGCCTTCTGGATGATAGCGGGGTGAACAGGCAGTGGTTCGGGTGGTTGATGTCCTTTGATCTTTATGGCCTTCCTGTAACAGCGGGTGGTGTAGGTGTCCTGGAGGGCAGGTAGTTTGCCCGGTGATGCGTTGTGCAGTCCTCACTACCCTCTGGAGAGCCTTACGGTTGAGGCGGGCAGTTGCCGTACCAGGCGGTGATACAGCCCGCCAGGATGCTCTCGATTGTGCATCTGTAGAAGTTTGTGAGTGCTTTTGGTGACAAGCCGAATTTCTTCAGCCTCCTGAGGTTGAATAGGGCGCTGCTGCGCCTTCTTCACGGCAGCTGTCAGTGTGAGTGGACCAATTCAGTTTGTCTGTGATGTGTATGCCGAGGAACTTAAAACTAGCTACCCTCTCCACTACTGTTCCATCGATGTGGATAGGGGGTGTTCCCTCTGCTGTTTCCTGAAGTCCACAATCATCTCCTTAGTTTTGTTGACGTTGAGTGTGAGGTTATTTTCCTGACACCACACTCCAGGGCCCTCACCTCCTCCCTGTAGGCCGTCTCGTCGTTGTTGGTAATCAAGCCTACCACTGTTGTGTCGTCCGCAAACTTGATGATTGAGTTGGAGCGTGCGTGGCCACGCAGTCGTGGGTGAACAGGGAGTACAGGAGAGGGCTCAGAACGCACCCTTGTGGGGGCCCCGTGTTGAGGATCAGCGGGGAGGAGATGTTGTTGCCTACCCTCACCACCTGGGGGCGGCCCCGTCCAGGAAGTCCAGTACCCAGTTGCACAGGGCGGGTCGAGACCCAGGGTCTCGAGCTTGATGGCGAGCTTGGAGGGTACTATGGTGTTGAATGCCGAGCTGTAGTCGATGAACAGCATTCTCACATAGGTATTCCTCTTGTCCAGGTGGGTTAGGGCAGTGTGCAGTGTGGTTGAGATTGCATCGTCTGTGGACCTATTTGGGCGGTAAGCAAATTGGAGTGGGTCTAGGGTGTCAGGTAGGGTGGAGGTGATATGGTCCTTGACTAGTCTCTCAAAGCACTTCATGATGACGGAAGTGAGTGCTACGGGCGGTAGTCGTTTAGCTCAGTTACCTTAGCTTTCTTGGGAACAGGAACAATGGTGGCCCTCTTGAAGCATGTGGGAACAGCAGACTGGTATAGGGATTGATTGAATATGTCCGTAAACACACCGGCCAGCTGGTCTGCGCATGCTCGGAGGCGCGGCTGGGGATGCCGTCTGGGCCTGCAGCCTTGCGAGGTTAACACGTTTAAATGTCTTAATCACCTCGGCTGCAGTGAAGGAGAGACTGCATGTTTCCGTTGCAGGCCGTGTCAGTGGCACTGTATTGTCCTCAAAGCGGGCAAAAAAGTTATTTAGTCTGCCTGGGAGCAAGACATCCTGGTCCGTGACTGGGCTGGATTTCATCTTGTAGTCCGTGATTGACTGTAGACCCTGCCACATGCCTCTTGTGTCTGAGCCATTGAATTGAGATTCCACTTTGTCTCTGTACTGACGCTTAGCTTGTTTGATAGCCTTACGGAGGGAATAGCTGCACTGTTTGTATTCAGTCATGTTGCCAGACACCTTGCCCTGATTAAAAGCAGTGGTTCGCGCTTTCAGTTTCACGCGAATGCTGCCATCAATCCACGGTTTCTGGTTAGGGAATGTTTTTATCGTTGCTATGGGAGCGACATCTTGGCCTGCACGTTCTAATGAACTCGCACACCGAATCAGCGTATTCGTCAATATTCCCATCTGACGCAATACGAAACATGTCCCAGTCCACGTGATGGAAGCAGTCTTGGAGTGTAGAGTCAGCTTGGTCTGACCAGCGTTGGACAGACCTCAGCGTGGAGCCTCTTGTTTTAATTTCTGCCTGTAGGCAGGGATCAGCAAAATGGAGTCGTGGTCAGCTTTTCCGAAGGGCGGGGCAGGGCCTTATATGCGTCGCGGAAGTTAGAGTAACAGTGATCCAAGGTTTTACCACCCCTGGTTGCGCAATCGATATGCTGATAAAATTTAGGGAGTCTTGTTTTCAGATTGGCTTTGTTAAAATCCCCAGCTACAATGAATGCAGCCTCCGGATAAATGTTTTTCAGTTTGCAAAGAGTTAAATAAAGTTCGTTCAGAGCCATCGATGTGTCTGCTTGGGGGATATATACGGCTGTGATTATAATCAAGAGAATTCTCTTGGAAGATAATGCGGTCTACATTTGATTGTGAGGAATTCTAAATCAGGTGAACAGAAGGATTTGAGTTCCTGTATGTTTCCTTCATCACACCATGTCCCGTTAGTCATGAGGCATACGCCCCCTCCACTCTTCTTACCAGAGAGATGTTTGTTTCTGTCAGGCGCGATGCGTGGAGAAACCCGTTGGCTGTACCGCCCTGGATAGCGTTTTCCCAGTAAGCCATGTCTCCGTAAAGCAGAGAACGTTGCAGTCTCTGATATCCCTCTGGAATGCCACCCTTGCTCGGATTTCATCAACCTTGTTGTCGAGAGACTGGACATTGGCAAGAAGAATACTGGGAAGTGGTGCGCGATGTGCCCTTTTTGAGTCTGACCAGAACACCGGCGTTTCCCTCTTTTTCGGAGTCGTTTCCTTGGGTGGCTGCATCGATCCATTCCGTTGTCCTGTTTGTAAGGCAGAACACAGGATCCGCGTCGCGGAAAAACATATTCTTGGTCGTACTGATGGTGAGTTGACGCTGATCTTATATTCAGTAGTTCTTCTCGACTGTATGTATGAAACCTAAAGATGACCTGGGGTACTAATGTAAGAAATAACACTTAAAAAACAAAAACTGCATAGTTTCCTAGGAACGCCGCGAGCGGGCGGCCATCTCAGTCGGCGCTGAAGAGTCAATATACGGCTGTTCACCCAGACAGAGAGTCAATATACGGCTGTTCACTCAGAGAGAGAGTCAATATAAGGCTGTTCACTCAGAGAGAGTCAACATACGGCTGTTCACTCAGAGAGAGAGCGAGTCAATATAAGGCTGTTCACTCAGAGAGAGAAGTCAATATACGGCTGTTCACTCAGAGAAGAGTCAATATACGGCTGTTCATTCAGAGAGAGAGATTCAATATACGGCTATTCACTCAGAAAGAGACAGAGAGTCAATATATGGCTGTTCACTCAGACAGAGAGTCAATATACGGGCCGTTCACCGTGAGGAGAGCCACATATACAGCTGCCTACCTAGAGAGAGACAGGAGAGTCAATATACGGCTGTCTACCCAGAGGCAGAGAGTCAACATAAGAGCTGCCCTGCCTGCATATAGAGCCACAGCTGATACTGATGTCCACCTTGTAGAGAGAGATTAACATAACAGCCAGTCCCATCTCAGACAGAGAGTCAATATACGGCTGTTCACTCAGAGAGAAGAGTCAATATACGGCTGTTCACTCAGAGAGAGAGGGAGTCAATATACGGCTGTTCACTCGAGACAGAGAGTCAATATACGGCTGTTCACTCAGAGAGAGAGTCAATATACGTCTGTTCACTCAGAGAGAGAGTCAATATACGTCTGTTCACTCAGAGAGAGAGAGAGTCAATATACAGCTGTTCACTCAGAGAGAGAGAAGTCAATATACGGCTGTTCACTCAGAGAGAGAGTCAATATACAGCTGTTCACTCAGAGAAGAGAGTCAATATATGGCTGTTCACTCAGAGAGAGACAAAGAGTCAATATACGGCTGTTCACTCAGACAGAGAGTCAATATACGGCTGTTCACTCAGAGAGAGTCAATATAAGGCTGTTCACTCAGAGAGAGAATCAATATACGGCTGTTCACTCAGAGAGAGCGAGTCAATATAAGGCTGTTCACTCAGAGAGAGAGGAGTCAATATACGGCTGTTCACTCAGAGAGAGAGAGTCAATATACGGCTGTTCACTCAGAGAGAGAGAGAGTCAATATACGGCTGTTCACTCAGAGAGAGAGAGAGTCAATATACGGCTGTTCATTCAGAGAGAGATTCAATATACGGCTATTCACTCAGAAAGAGACAGAGAGTCAATATATGGCTGTTCACTCAGACAGAGAGTCAATATACGGCTATTCACTCAGAGAGAGACAGAGAGTCAATATACGGCTGTTCACAAAGAGAGACAGAGAGTCAATATACGGATGTTCACTCAGAGAGAGAGAGTCAATATACGGCTGTTCACTCAGAGAGAGAGAGTCAGTATCCTGCTGTTCACTCAGACAGAGAGTCAATATACGGCTGTTCACTCAGACAGAGAGTCAATATACGGCTGTTCACTCAGAGAGAGAGAGTCAATATACGGCTGTTCACTCAGAGAGAGAGAGTCAATATACGGCTGTTCACTCAGACAGAGAGTCAATATACGGCTGTTCACTCAGAGAGAGAGAGTCAATATACGGCTGTTCACTCAGACAGAGAGTCAATATACGGCTGTTCACTCAGACAGAGAGTCAATATACGGCTGTTCACTCAGACAGAGAGTCAATATACGGCTGTTCACTCAGAGAGAGAGAGAGTCAATATACGGCTGTTCACTCAGACAGAGAGTCAATATATGGTTGTTCACTCAGAGAGAGAGAGAGAGTCAATATACAGCTGTTCACTCAGAGAGAGTCAATATACAGCTGTTCACTCAGAGAGAGAGTCAATGTACAGCTGTTCACTCAGAGAGAGAGAGAGTCAATATACGGATGTTCACTCAGAGAGAGAGTCAATATACGGCTGTTCACTCAGAGAGAAGAGTCAATATACAGCTGTTCACTCAGAGAGAGAGTCAAAATACAGCTGTTCACTCAGAGAAGAGACAGAGAGTCAATATACGGCTGTTGCTCAGAGAGAGAGTCAATATACAGCTGTTCACTCAGAGAGAAAGAGTCAATATACGGCTGTTCACTCAGAGAGAGAAGTCAATATACGTCTGTTCACTCAGACAGAGAGTCACGGCTGTTCACTCAGACAGAGATTCTACGGCTGTTCACTCAGAGAGATTCAATATCTGACTGTTCACTCACAGAGAGTCAATATACGGCTGTTCACTCAGACAGAGAGTCAATATACGGCTGTTCACTCAGACAGAGAGTCAATATACGGCTGTTCACTCAGACAGAGAGTCAATATGGCTGTTCACTCAGACAGAGAGTCAATATATGGCCTGTTCACTCAGAGAGAGAGTCAATATACGACTGTTCACTCAGACAGAGAAGGGAATCCACTCAAAGAGAGAGTCAACATACGGCTGTTCACTCAGAGAGAGAGAGTCAATATACGGCTGTTCACTCAGAGAGAGAGAGTCAATATACAGCTGTTCACTCAGAGAGAGAGAGTCAATATACGGCTGTTCACTCAGAGAGAGAGTCAATATACAGCTGTTCACTCAGACAGAGAGTCAATATACGGCTGTTCACTCAGACAGAGAGTCAATATACGGCTGTTCACTCAGACAGAGAGTCAATATACGGCTGTTCACTCAGAGAGAGAGAGTCAGTATCCTGCTGTTCACTCAGACAGAGAGTCAATATACGGCTGTTCACTCAGACAGAGAGTCAATATACGGCTGTTCACTCAGACAGAGAGTCAATATACGGCTGTTCACTCAGAGAGAGAGAGTCAATATACGGCTGTTCACTCAGACAGAGAGTCAATATACGGCTGTTCACTCAGACAGAGAGTCAATATATGGCTGTTCACTCAGAGAGAGAAAGTCGATATGCGGCTGTTCACTCAGAGAGAGTCAGGATATACAGCTGTTCACTCAGAGAGAGAGTCAATATACAGCTGTTCACTCAGAGAGAGAGTCAATGTACAGCTGTTCACTCAGAGAGAGAGAGAGAGTCAATATACGGATGTTCACTCAGAGAGAGAGTCAATATACGGCTGTTCACTCAGAGAGAGAGTCAATATACGGCTGTTCACTCAGAGAGAGAGAGAGAGTCAATATACGGATGTTCACTCAGAGAGAGAGTCAATATACGGCTGTTCACTCAGAGAGAGAGTCAATATATGGCTGTTCACTCAGAGAGAGAGAGAGAGTCAATATACGGATGTTCACTCAGAGAGAGAGTCAATATACGGCTGTTCACTCAGAGAGAGAGAGTCAATATACAGCTGTTCACTCAGAGAGAGAGAGTCAAAATACAGCTGTTCACTCAGAGAGAGACAGAGAGTCAATATACGGCTGTTCACTCAGAGAGAGAGTCAATATACAGCTGTTCACTCAGAGAGAGAGTCAATATACGGCTGTTCACTCAGAGAGAGAGAGTCAATATACGGCTGTTCACTCAGACAGAGAGTCAATATACGGCTGTTCACTCAGACAGAGAGTCAATATACGGCTGTTCACTCAGACAGAGAGTCAATATACGGCTGTTCACTCAGAGAGAGAGAGTCAATATACGGCTGTTCACTCAGACAGAGATTCAATATACGGCTGTTCACTCAGAGAGAGAGAGTCAATATACGGCTGTTCACTCAGACAGAGAGTCAATATACGGCTGTTCACTCAGACAGAGAGTCAATATACGGCTGTTCACTCAGAGAGAGAGAGAGTCAATATACGGCTGTTCACTCAGAGAGAGAAAGTCAATATGCGGCTGTTCACTCAGAGAGAGACAGAGTCAATATACAGCTGTTCACTCAGAGAGAGAGAGTCAATGTACAGCTGTTCACTCAGAGAGAGACAGAGAGTCAATATACGGCTGTTCACTCAGAGAGAGAGAGTCAATGTACAGCTGTTCACTCAGAGAGAGACAGAGAGTCAATATACGGCTGTTCACTCAGAGAGAGAGTCAATATACAGCTGTTCACTCAGAGAGAGACAGAGAGTCAATATACGGCTGTTCACTCAGAGAGAGAGTCAATATACAGCTGGTCACTCAGAGAGAGAGAGTCAATATACGGATGTTCACTCAGAGAGAGAGTCAATATACGGCTGTTCACTCAGAGAGAGACAGAGAGTCAATATACGGCTGTTCACTCAGAGAGAGAGTCAATATACAGCTGTTCACTCAGAGAGAGAGAGAGTCAATATACGGATGTTCACTCAGAGAGAGAGTCAATATACGGCTGTTCACTCAGAGAGAGACAGAGAGTCAATATACGGCTGTTCACTCGAGAGAGAGTCAATATACAGCTGTTCACTCAGAGAGAGAGAGTCAATATACGGCTGTTCACTCAGAGAGAGAGAGTCAATATACGGATGTTCACTCAGAGAGAGAGTCAATATACGGCTGTTCACTCAGAGAGAGAGAGTCAATATACAGCTGTTCACTCAGAGAGAGAGAGTCAATATACGGCTGTTCACTCAGAAGAGAGTCAATATACAGCTGTTCACTCAGAGAGAGAGTCAATATATGGCTGTTCACTCAGAGAGAGACAAAGAGTCAATATACGGCTGTTCACTCAGAGAGAGAGTCAATATAAGGCTGTTCACTCAGAGAGAGTCAATATACGGCTGTTCACTCAGAGAGAGAGAGAGTCAATATAAGGCTGTTCACTCAGAGAGAGAGAGAGTCAATATACGGCTGTTCACTCAGAGAGAGAGAGTCAATATACGGCTATTCACTCAGAGAGAGAGAGTCAATATACGGCTGTTCACTCGAGAGAGAGAGTCAGTATCCTGCTGTTCACTCAGACAGAGAGTCAATATACGGCTGTTCACTCAGAGAGAGAGTCAATATACGGCTGTTCACTCAGAGAGAGAGAGTCAATATACGGCTGTTCACTCAGAGAGAGAGTCAATATACGGCTGTTCACTCAGACAGAGAGTCAATATACGGCTGTTCACTCAGAGAGAGAGAGTCAATATACGGCTGTTCACTCAGACAGAGAGTCAATATACGGCTGTTCACTCAGACAGAGAGTCAATATACGGCTGTTCACTCAGACAGAGAGTCAATATACGGCTGTTCACTCAGAGAGAGTCAATATACGGCTGTTCACTCAGACAGAGAGTCAATATACGGCTGTTCACTCAGACAGAGAGTCAATATATGGCTGTTCACTCAGACAGAGAGTCAATATATGGCTGTTCACTCAGAGAGAGAGAGTCAATATACGGCTGTTCACTCAGACAGAGAGAGTCAATATATGGCTGTTCACTCAGAGAGAGAAAGTCGATATGCGGCTGTTCACTCAGAGAGAGACAGAGAGTCAATATACAGCTGTTCACTCAGAGAGAGAGTCAATATACAGCTGTTCACTCAGAGAGAGAGTCAATGTACAGCTGTTCACTCAGAGAGAGAGAGAGTCAATATACGGATGTTCACTCAGAGAGAGAGTCAATATACGGCTGTTCACTCAGAGAGAGAGAGAGAGTCAATATACAGCTGTTCACTCAGAGAGAGAGTCAATATATGGCTGTTCACTCAGAGAGAGACAAAGAGTCAATATACGGCTGTTCACTCAGAGAGAGAGTCAATATAAGGCTGTTCACTCAGAGAGAGTCAATATACGGCTGTTCACTCAGAGAGAGAGAGAGTCAATATAAGGCTGTTCACTCAGAGAGAGAGAGAGTCAATATACGGCTGTTCACTCAGAGAGAGAGAGAGTCAATATACGGCTATTCACTCAGAGAGAGAGAGTCAATATACGGCTGTTCACTCAGAGAGAGAGAGTCAGTATCCTGCTGTTCACTCAGACAGAGAGTCAATATACGGCTGTTCACTCAGAGAGAGAGTCAATATACGGCTGTTCACTCAGAGAGAGAGTCAATATACGGCTGTTCACTCAGAGAGAGAGAGTCAATATACGGCTGTTCACTCAGACAGAGAGTCAATATACGGCTGTTCACTCAGAGAGAGAGAGTCAATATACGGCTGTTCACTCAGACAGAGAGTCAATATACGGCTGTTCACTCAGACAGAGAGTCAATATACGGCTGTTCACTCAGACAGAGAGTCAATATACGGCTGTTCACTCAGAGAGAGAGTCAATATACGGCTGTTCACTCAGACAGAGAGTCAATATACGGCTGTTCACTCAGACAGAGAGTCAATATATGGCTGTTCACTCAGACAGAGAGTCAATATATGGCTGTTCACTCAGAGAGAGAGAGTCAATATACGGCTGTTCACTCAGACAGAGAGAGTCAATATATGGCTGTTCACTCAGAGAGAGAAAGTCGATATGCGGCTGTTCACTCAGAGAGAGACAGAGAGTCAATATACAGCTGTTCACTCAGAGAGAGAGTCAATATACAGCTGTTCACTCAGAGAGAGAGTCAATGTACAGCTGTTCACTCAGAGAGAGAGAGTCAATATACGGATGTTCACTCAGAGAGAGAGTCAATATACGGCTGTTCACTCAGAGAGAGAGAGAGAGTCAATATACGGATGTTCACTCAGAGAGAGAGTCAATATACGGCTGTTCACTCAGAGAGAGAGAGTCAATATACAGCTGTTCACTCAGAGAGAGAGAGTCAAAATACAGCTGTTCACTCAGAGAGAGACAGAGAGTCAATATACGGCTGTTCACTCAGAGAGAGAGTCAATATACAGCTGTTCACTCAGAGAGAGAGAGTCAATATACGGCTGTTCACTCAGAGAGAGAGAGTCAATATACGGCTGTTCACTCAGACAGAGAGTCAATATACGGCTGTTCACTCAGACAGAGAGTCAATATACGGCTGTTCACTCAGACAGAGAGTCAATATACGGCTGTTCACTCAGAGAGAGAGAGTCAATATACGGCTGTTCACTCAGACAGAGAGTTCAATATACGGCTGTTCACTCAGAGCAGAGAGTCAATATACGGCTGTTCACTCAGACAGAGAGTCAATATACGGCTGTTCACTCAGACAGAGAGTCAATATACGGCTGTTCACTCAGAGAGAGAGAGTCAATATACGGCTGTTCACTCAGACAGAGAGTCAATATACGGCTGTTCACTCAGAGAGAGAGAGAGAGTCAATATACGGCTGTTCACTCAGACAGAGAGTCAATATACGGCTGTTCACTCAGACAGAGAGTCAATATATGGCTGTTCACTCAGACAGAGAGTCAATATATGGCTGTTCACTCAGAGAGAGAGAGTCAATATACGGCTGTTCACTCAGACAGAGAGAGTCAATATATGGCTGTTCACTCAGAGAGAAAGTCGATATGCGGCTGTTCACTCAGAGAGAGACAGAGAGTCAATATACAGCTGTTCACTCAGAGAGAGAGTCAATATACAGCTGTTCACTCAGAGAGAGAGTCAATGTACAGCTGTTCACTCAGAGAGAGAGAGAGTCAATATACGGATGTTCACTCAGAGAGAGAGAGAGTCAATATACGGCTGTTCACTCAGAGAGAGAGAGAGTCAATATACGGCTGTTCACTC
>NW_025753322.1:0-10922 GCF_021184085.1 Oncorhynchus gorbuscha
TAGGTGTTATTAATGGACGCTAGGTGTTAGTAATGGATGCTAGCAGCAGTATGTGTTACAAATGGGCCGCTAGGTGTTAGTAATGGAGGCTAGAGTGTTATTAATGGGCGCTAGGTGTTATTAATGGATGCTAGCAGTAGTATGTGTTACAAATGGATGCTAGGTGTTAGTAATGGATGCTAGCAGTAGTATGTGTTACAAATGGACGCTAGGTGTTAGTAGTGGATGCTAGCAGTAGTATGTGTTACAAATGGATGCTAGGTGTTAGTAATGGATGCTAGCAGTAGTATGTGTGGATGCTAGCGGATAGCTAGGTGTTACCGATGGATGCTAGGTGTTGGTAATGGATGCTAGGTGTTATTAATGGATGCTAGGTGTTAGTAATGGATGCTAGCAGTAGTATGTGTTACAAATGGATGCTAGGTGTTATTAATGGATGCTAGGTGTTAGTAATGGATGCTAGGTGTTAGTAATGGATGCTAGGTGTTAGCAATGGATGCTAGTAATGGATGCTAGCAGTGGTATGTGTGTTACAAATGGATGCTAGGTGTTATTAATGGATGCTAGGTGTTAGTAATGGATGCTAGCAGTAGTATGTTACAAATGGACGCTAGGTGTTAGTAATGGATGCTAGGTGTTAGTAATGGATGCTAGGTGTTAGTAATGGATGCTAGGTGTTAGTAGTGGATGCTAGCAGTACTATGTGTTACAAATGGATGCTAGGTGTTGGTAGTGGATGCTAGGAGCAGGATGTGTTAGTCATGGATGCTAGGGGTTAGTAATGGATGCTAGGAGTTACAAATGGATGTGTTATTAATGGACTAGCAGTAGTATGTGTTACAAATGGATGCTATTATAATGGATGCCAGCAGAATGTGTTACAAAGGTGCTAGGTGTTAGTATGGACTAGCTAGTATGTGTTACAATGGATGCTAGGTGTTATTAATGGAGGCTAGGTGTTATTAATGGATGCTAGGTGTTAGTAATGGATGCTAGGTGTTGAAATGGATGCTAGGTGTTATTAATGGATGCTAGGTGTTATTAATGGATGCTAGGTGTTATTAATGGATGCTAGGTGTTAGTAATGGATGCTAGGTGTTAGGTGGTAATGGATGCTAGCAGAATGTGTTACAAATGGATGCTAGGTGTTATTAATGGATGCTAGGTGTTAGGTAATGGATGCTAGCAGTAGTATGTGTTACAAATGGATGCTAGGTGTTATTAATGGATGCTAGGTGTTATAATGATGCTAGGTGTTAGTAATGGATGCTAGCAGCAGAATGGTGTTACAAATGATGCTAGGTGTTATTAATGGATGCTAGGTGTTATTAATGGATGCTAGGTGTTAGTAATGGATGCTAGGTGTTAGTAATGGATGCTAGCAGCAGAATGTGTTACAAATGGATGCTAGGTGTTAGGTAGGATGCTAGCAGTAGTATGTGTTACAAATGGATGCTAGGTGTTATTAATGGAGGCTAGGTGTTATTAATGGATGCTAGGTGTTAGTAATGGATGCTAGGTGTTAGTAATGGATGCTAGGTGTTAGTAATGGATGCTTGCAGCAGAAGGTGTTAGTAATGGACGCTAACAGCAGAAGGTCTGTTGAATGACATGGCTGGGGAATGTCTGTTTAATGACATGGCTGGGGAACTGGGGAATGTCTGTTTAATGACATGGCTGGGGAATGTCTGTTGAATGACATGGCTGGGGAATGTCTGTTTAATGACATGGCTGGGGAATGTCTGTTTAATGACATGGCTGGGGAATGTCTGTTGAATGACATGGCTGGGGAATGTCTGTTTAATGACATGGCTGGGGAATGTCTGTTTAATGACATGGCTGGGGAATGTCTGTTGAATGACATGGCTGGGGAATGTCTGTTTAATGACATGGCTGGGGAATGTCTGTTGAATGACATGGCTGGGGAATGTCTGTTTAATGACATGGCTGGGGAATGTCTGTTGAATGACATGGCTGGGGAATGTCTGTTTAATGACATGGTTGGACATGGCTGGGGAATGTCTGTTGAATGACATGGTTGGACATTGCTGGGGAATGTCTGTTTAATGACATGGCTGGGGAATGTCTGTTTAATGACATGGCTGGGGGAATGTCTGTTTAATGACATGGCTGGGGAATGTCTTTTAATGACATTGCTGGGGAATGTCTGTTTAATGACATGGCTCGACAATGTCTGTTTAATGACATGGCTCGACAATGTCTGTTTAATGACATGGCTGGGGAAGTCTGTTTTAATGACATGGCTGGGGGGAATGTCTGTTTAATGACATGGCTGGGGAATGTCTGTTTAATGACATGGCTGGGGAATGTCTGTTTAATGACATGGCTGGGGAATGTCTGTTTAATGACATGGCTGGGGAATGTCTGTTGAATGACATGGCTGGGGAATGTCTGTTGAATGACATGGCTGGGGAATGTCTGTTTAATGACATGGCTGGGGAATGTCTGTTTAATGACATGGTGGGACATGGCTGGGGAATGTCTGTTGAATGACATGGCTGGGGAATGTCTGTTGAATGACATGGCTGGGGAATGTCTGTTTAATGACATGGCTGGGGAATGTCTGTTTAATGACATGGCTGGGGAATGTCTGTTTAATGACATGGTGGGACATGGCTGGGGAATGTCTGTTTAATGACATGGCTGGAGAATGTCTGTTTAATGACATGGCTGGGGAATGTCTGTTGAATGACATGCTGGGGGAATGTCTGTGTAATGACATGGCTAGGGGAATGTCTGTTTAATGACATGGTGGACATGGCTGGGGAATGTCTGTTGAATGACATGGCTGGGGAATGTCTGTTTAATGACATGGCTGGGGAATGTCTGTTGAATGACATGGCTGGGGAATGTCTGTTTAATGACATGGCTGGGGAATGTCTGTTTAATGACATGGCTGGGGAATGTCTGTTTAATGACATGGGGAATGTCTGTTTAATGACATGGCTGGAGAATGTCTGTTTAATGACATGGCTGGGGAATGTCTGTTGAATGACATGGTGGGACATGGCTGGGGAATGTCTGTTGAATGACATGGCTGGGGGAATGTCTGTTTAATGACATGGCTGGGGGAATGTCTGTTTAATGACATGGCTGGGGAATGTCTGTTTAATGACATGGTTGGGGAATGTCTGTTTAATGACATGGCTGGGGAATGTCTGTTTAATGACATGGCTGGAGAATGTCTGTTTAATGACATGGCTGGGGAATGTCTGTTGAATGACATGGCTGGGGAATGTCTGTTTAATGACATGGCTGGGGAATGTCTGTTTAATGGCATGGTGGGACATGGCTGGGGAATGTCTGTTGAATGACATGGCTGGGGAATGTCTGTTTAATGACATGGCTGGGGAAACTTGCTTGAATGACATGGCTGGGGAATGTCTGTTTAATGACATGGTTGGGGAATGTCTGTTTAATGACATGGCTGGGGAATGTCTGTTTAATGACATGGCTGGGGAATGTCTGTTAAATGACATGGTGGTCATCGCTGGGGAATGTCTGTTTAATGACATGGCTGGGGAATGTCTGTTTAATGACATGGTGGGGGAATGTCTGTTTAATGACATGGTTGGGGAATGTCTGTTTAATGACATGGCTGGGGAATGTCTGTTTAATGACATGGCTGGGGAATGTCTGTTTAATGACATGGCTGGAGAATGTCTGTTTAATGACATGGCTGGGGAATGTCTGTTGAATGACATGGCTGGGGAATGTCTGTTTAATGACATGGCTGGGGAATGTCTGTTTAATGACATGGTGTGACATGGCTGGGGAATGTCTGTTGAATGACATGGCTGGGGAATGTCTGTTTAATGACATGGCTGGGGAATGTCTGTTGAATGACATGGCTGGGGATGTCTGTTTAATGACATGGTTGGGGAATGTCTGTTTAATGACATGGCTGGGGGGAATGTCTGTTTAATGGCGGGACATGGCTGGGGAATGTCTGTTTAATGACATGGGTGGGTCATGGCTGGGGAATGTCTGTTTAATGACATGGCTGGGGAATGTCTGTTTAATGACATGACTGGGGAATGTCTGTTTAATGACATGGTTGGGGAATGTCTGTTTAATGACATGGCTGGGGAATGTCTGTTTAATGACATGGCTGGGGAATGTCTGTTTAATGACATGGCTGGGGAATGTCTGTTTAATGACATGGTGGGTCATGGCTGGGGAATGTCTGTTTAATGACATGGCTGGGGAATGTCTGTTTAATGACATGGCTGGGGAATGTCTGTTTAATGACATGGCTGGGGAATGTCTGTTTAATGACATGGCTGGGGAATGTCTGTTGAATGAGATGGCTGGGGAATGTCTGTTGAATGACATGGCTGGGGAATGTCTGTTTAATGACATGGCTGGGGGAATGTCTGTTTAATGACATGGTGGGACATGGCTGGGGAATGTCTGTTGAATGACATGGCTGGGGAATATCTGTTTAATGACATGGCTAGGGAATGTCTGTTTAATGACATGGACATGGCTGGGGAATGTCTGTTTAATGACATGGCATGGCTGGGGAATGTCTGTTTAATGACATGGCTGGGGAATGTCTGTTTAATGACATGGCTGGGGAATGTCTGTTTAATGACATGGCTGGGGAATGTCTGTTTAATGACATGGCTGGGGAATGTCTGTTTAATGACATGGCTGGGGAATGTCTGTTTAATGACATGGCTGGGGAATGTCTGTTTAATGACATGGCTGGGGAATGTCTGTTTAATGACATGGTGGGACATGGCTGGGGAATGTCTGTTGAATGACATGGCTGGGGGAATGTCTGTTTAATGACATGGCTGGGGAATGTATGAATGAATGACATGGCTGGGGAAGGTCTGTTTAATGACATGGCTGGGGAATGTCTGTTTAATGACATGGTGGGACATGGCTGGGGAATGTCTGTTTAATGACATGGCTGGGGAATGTCTGTTTAATGACATGGCTGGGGAATGTCTGTTTAATGACATGGTGGGACATGGCTGGGGAATGTCTGTTGAATGACATGGCTGGGGAATGTCTGTTTAATGACATGGCTGGGGAATGTATGTTGAATGACATGGCTGGGGAAGGTCTGTTTAATGACATGGCTGGGGAATGTCTGTTTAATGACATGGTGGGACATGGCTGGGGAATGTCTGTTTAATGACATGGCTGGGGAATGTCTGTTGAATGACATGGCTGGGGAATGTCTGTTTAATGACATGGTTGGGGAATGTCTGTTTAATGACATGGCTGGGGAATGTCTGTTTAATGACATGGCTGGGGAATGTCTGTTTAATGACATGGCTGGGGAATGTCTGTTTAATGACATGGCTGGGGAATGTCTGTTTAATGACATGGCTGGGGAATGTCTGTTTAATGACATGGCTGGGAATGTCTGTTTAATGACATGGCTGAGAATGTCTGTTTAATGACATGGCTGGGGAATGTCTGTTGAATGACATGGCTGGGGAATGTCTGTTTAATGACATGGCTGGGGAATGTCTGTTTAATGACATGGTGGGACATGGCTGGGGAATGTCTGTTAAATGACATGGCTGGGGAATGTCTGTTGAATGACATGGCTGGGGAATGTCTGTTGAATGACATGGCTGGGGAATGTCTGTTTAATGACATGGCTGGGGAATGTCTGTTTAATGACATGGTGGGACATGGCTGGGGAATGTCTGTTTAATGACATGGCTGGGAAATGTCTGTTGAATGACATGGCTGGGGAATGTCTGTTTAATGACATGGTTGGGGAATGTCTGTTTAATGACATGGCTGGGGAATGTCTGTTTAATGACATGGCTGGGGAATGTCTGTTTAATGACATGGCTGGGGAATGTCTGTTTAATGACATGGCTGGGGAATGTCTGTTTAATGACATGGCTTGGGAATGTCTGTTGAATGACATGGCTGGGGAATGTCTGTTGAATGACATGGCTGGGGAATGTCTGTTGAATGACATGGCTGGGGAATGTCTGTTTAATGACATGGTTGGGGAATGTCTGTTTAATGACATTGTGGGACATGGCTGGGGGAATGTCTGTTGAATGACATGGCTGGGGAATGTCTGCTGAATGACATGGCTGGGGAATGTCTGTTGAATGACATGGCTGGGGAATATCTGTTGAATGACATGGCTGGGGAATGTCTGTTTAATGACATGGCTGGGGAATGTCTGTTGAATGACATGGCTGGGGAATGTGTCATGTTTGTCATTTATTATCATGTCTTGTGACCCTGTGCTCCCCATTCTGTTCGTTTCCTCTGCTGGTCTTATTGGGTTCTTTCCCTCCTTCTATCCCTCTCTCTCCCTCCCCCTCTCACTCTCTCGCTCTCTCTTCTCTCTATCGTCCGTTCCTGCTCCCAGCTGTTCCTATTCCCCTAATCATCATTTAGTCTTCCCACACCTGTTCCCGATCCTTTCCCCTGATTAGAGTCCCTATTTATTCCTTTGTGTTCCGTTCCTGTCCCGGCCGGTTCCTTGTTTAGTATTCACCATGCTGTGATTATGTTTCGCCCTGTCCTGTCGTGTTTTTGCTGTGATTGTGTATCGCCCTGTCCTGTCGTGTTTTTTGCCTTCATCAGATGCTGCGTGTGAGCAGGTGTCTCTGTCTACTACGGCCTGCGCCTACCCGGCGACCTGCAGTCTGTGGCCGCTTCTCCAGTTATTCCCTCTACAGACTAGAGGATTTCTGTTATTCCCTGTTTGGACTTAAATAAACTCTGTTTCTGTTAAGTCGCTTTTGGGTCCTCTTTCACCTGCATGACAGAAGGAACCGACCAAGGAATGGACCCAGCGACTTCAGACGCTCGTTACACTGCCGTCAAGATCCAAGGAGCCATGCTCGGCAGACACGAGCAGGAATTGTCTGCTGCTCGCCATGCCGTGGAGAACCTGGCCGCTCAGGTTTCCGACCTCTCTGGACAGTTCCAGAGTCTACGTCTCGTGCCACCTGTTACTTCCTGGCCTGCCGAGCCTCCAGAACCTAGGGTTAATAACCCACCTTGCTACTCCGGGCAGCCCACTGAGTGCCGCTCCTTTCTCACGCAGTGTGAGATTGTGTTCTCTCTCCAACCCAACACATACTCTAGAGAGAGAGCTCGGTTGCTTACGCCATTTCACTCCTTACTGGCCGGGCTCGAGAATGGGGCACAGCTATCTGGGAGGCAAGGGCTGATTGCTCTAACAAGTTCCAGAACTTTAAAGAGGAGATGATTCAGGTTTTTGACCGTTCAGTTTTGGTAGGAGGCTTCTAGGGCCCTGGCTTCCTTATGCCAAGGTGAACGGTCCATAACGGATTATTCTATTGAGTTTCTCGCACTCTTGCTGCCTCTAGTGAGTGGAACGAGCCGGCGCTGCTCGCTCGTTTTCTGGAGGGACTCCACGCAGTGGTTAAGGATGAGATTCTCTCCCCGGGAGGTTCCTTCAGATGTGGACTCTTTGATTGCTTCGCCATCCGCATAGAACGACGGGTAGATCTTCGTCACCGGGCTCGTGGAAGAGAGCTCGCATCAACGGTGTTTCCCTGCTCCGCATCGCAACCATCTCCCTCCTCTGGCTTTGAGACTGAGCCCATGCAGCTGGGAGGGATTCGCATCTCGACTAAGGAGAGGGAACGGAGGATCACCAACCGCCTGTGCCTCTATTATTGCGGAGTTGCTGGACATTTTGTTAATTCATGTCCAGTAAGAGGCCAGAGCCCATCAGTAAGCGGAGGGCTACTGGTGAGCGCTACTACTCAGGTCTCTTCATCTAGATCTTGTACTACTATGTCGGTCCATCTACGCTGGACCGGTTCGGTGCTACATGCAGTGCCTTGATTGACTCTGGGGCTGAGGGTTGTTTCATGGACGAAGCATGGGTTCGGAAACATAACATTCCTTTCAGACCGTTAGACAAGCCTACGCCCATGTTTGCCTTAGATGGTAGTCATCTTCCCAGTATCAAATTTGAGACACTACCTTTAACTCTCACAGTATCTGTAACCACAGTGAGACTATTTTTGATTTTCCGTTCACCGTTTACACCTGTTGTTTTGGGTCATCCCTGGCTAGTATGTCATAATCCTTCTATTAATTGGTCTAGTAATTCTATCCTATCCTGGAACGTTTCTTGTCATGTGAAGTGTTTAATGTCTGCCATCCCTCCCGTTTCTTCTGTCCCTACTTCTCAGGAGGAACCTGGCGATTTGACAGGAGTGCCGGAGGAATATCATGATCTGCGCACGGTCTTCAGTCGGTCCCGAGCCAACTCCCTTCCTCCTCACCGGTCGTATGATTGTAGTATTGATCTCCTTCCGGGGACCACTCCTCCTCGAGGTAGACTATACTCTGTCGGCTCCCGAACGTAAGGCTCTCGAGGATTATTTGTCTGTGTCTCTTGACGCCGGTACCATAGTGCCTTCTTCTCTCTCCGGCCGGGGCGGGGTTCTTTTGTTAAGAAGAAGGACGGTACTCTGCGCCCTGCGTGATTATCGAGGGCTGAATGACATAACGGTTAAGAATCGTTATCCGCTTCCCCTTATGTCATCAGCCTTCGAGATTCTGCAGGGAGCCAGGTGCTTTACTAAGTTGGACCTTCGTAACGCTTACCATCTCGTGCGCATCAGAGAGGGGGACGAGTGGAAAACGGCGTTTAACACTCCGTTAGGGCATTTTGAGTACCGGGTTCTGCCGTTCGGGTCTCGCCAATGCGCCAGCTGTTTTTCAGGCATTAGTTAATGATGTTCTGAGAGACATGCTGAACATCTTTGTTTTTGTCTATCTTGACGATATCCTGATTTTTTCTCCGTCACTCGAGATTCATGTTCAGCACGTTCGACGTGTTCTACAGCGCCTTTAGAGAATTGTCTCTACGTAAAGGCTGAGAAGTGCTCTTTCATGTCTCCTCCGTTACTTTTCTCGGTTCCGTTATTTCCGCTGAAGGCATTCAGATGGATTCCGCTAAGGTCCAAGCTGTCAGTGATTGGCCCGTTCCAAGGTCACGTGTCGAGTTGCAGCGCTTTTAGGTTTCGCTAATTTCTATCGGCGTTTCATTCGTAATTTCGGTCAAGTTGCTGCTCCTCTCACAGCTCTTACTTCTGTCAAGACGTGTTTTAAGTGGTCCGGTTCCGCCCAGGAGCTTTTGATCTTCTAAAAGAACGTTTTACGTCCGCTCCTATCCTCGTTACTCCTGACGTCACTAGACAATTCATTGTCGAGGTTGACGCTTCAGAGGTAGGCGTGGGAGCCATTCTATCCCAGCGCTTCCAGTCTGACGATAAGGTTCATCCTGCGCTTATTTTTCTCATCGCCTGTCGCCATCTGAGCGCAACTATGATGTGGGTAACCGTGAACTGCTCGCCATCCGCTTAGCCCTAGGCGAATGGCGACAGTGGTTGGAGGGGGCGATCGCTCTTTTGTCGTTTGGACAGACCATAAGAACCTTGAGTACATCCGTTCTGCCAAACGACTTAATGCCCGTCAAGCTCGTTGGGCGTTGTTTTTCGCTCGTTTCGAGTTTGTGATTTCTTACCGTCCGGGTAGCAAGAACACCAAGCCTGATGCCTTATCCCGTCTGTTTAGTTCTTCTGTGGCTTCTACTGATCCCGAGGGGATTCTTCCTTATGGGCGTGTTGTCGGGTTAACAGTCTGGGGAATTGAAAGACAGGTTAAGCAAGCACTCACGCACACTGCGTCGCCGCGCGCTTGTCCTAGTAACCTCCCTTTCGTTCCTGTTTCCACTCGTCTGGCTGTTCTTCAGTGGGCTCACTCTGCCAAGTTAGCTGGTCATCCCGGTGTTCGAGGCACTCTTGCGTCTATTCGCCAGCGCTTTTGGTGGCCGACTCAGGAGCGTGACACGCGCCGTTTCGTGGCTGCTTGTTCGGACTGCGCGCAGACTAAGTCGGGTAACTCTCCTCCTGCCGGTCGTCTCAGACCGCTCCCCATTCCTTCTCGACCATGGTCTCACATCGCCTTAGGCTTCACTACCGGTCTGCCTTTGTCTGCGGGGAAGACTGTGAGAGCCGCCAATAAACGCAGGATTAAGAGTCCAAGGTATTGTTGCGGCCAGAGAGTGTGGCTTTCCACTCGCAACCTTCCTCTTACGACAGCTTCTCGTAAGTTGACTCCGCGGTTCATTGGTCCGTTCCGTGTCTCCCAGGTCGTCAATCCTGTCGCTGTGCGACTGCTTCTTCCGCGACATCTTCGTCGCGTCCATCCTGTCTTCCATGTCTCCTGTGTTAAGCCCTTTCTTCGCACCCCGTTCGTCTTCCCTCCCCCTCCCGTCCTTGTCGAGAGCGCACCTATTTACAAGGTACATAAGATCATGGACATGCGATTTCGGGGACGGGGTCACCAATACTTAGTGGATTGGGAGGGTTACGGTCCTGAGGAGAGGAGTTGGGTTCCGTCTCGGGACGTGCTGGACCGTTCACTCATCGATGATTTCCTCCGTTGCCGCCAGGATTCCTCTCGAGTGCGCCAGGAGGCGCTCGGTGAGTGGGGGGTACTGTCATGTTTGTCATTTATTATCATGTCTTGTCCCTGTGCTCCCCATTCTGTTCGTTTCCCCTCTGCTGGTCTTATTGGGTTCTTTCCCCTCTTTCTATCCCTCTCTCCCCCTCCCCTCTCACTCTCTCGCTCTCTCTTCTCTCTATCGTTCCGTTCCTGCTCCCAGCTGTTCCTATTCCCCTAATCATCATTTAGTCTTCCCACACCTGTTCCCGATCCTTTCCCTGATTAGTGCGTGTGAGCAGGTGTCTCTGTCTACTACGGCCTGCGCCTACCCGAAGCGACCTGCAGTCTGTGGCCGCTTCTCCAGTTATTCCCCTCTACAGACTAGAGGATTTCTGTTATTCCCTGTTTGGACTTAAATAAACTCTGTTTCTGTTAAGTCGCTTTTGGGTCCTCTTTCACCTGCATGACAG
>NW_025753323.1:0-10922 GCF_021184085.1 Oncorhynchus gorbuscha
ACAGTAGGCTCCATGGGTAGTGTTCAATATGCCTAGGCTACATGGCTAGTGTTCAATATGCCTAGGCTACATGGCTAGTGTTCAATATGCCTAGGCTACATGGCTAGTGTTCAACATGCCTAGGCTACATGGCTAGTGTTCAATATGCCTAGGCTACATGGCTAGTGTTCAATATGCCTAGGCTACATGGCTAGTGTTCAACATGCCTAGGCTACATGGATAGTGTTCAATATATCTAGGCTACATGGGAAGTGTTCAATATGTCTAGGCTACATGGATAGTGTTCGATATGCCTAGGCTATATGGATAGTGTTCAATAAGCCTAGGCCTAAGCTATATGCTACACGCCACAGATTCAGACAGTACTTCTAAGGAGAAACTGCAGCGCGTGAGGACATCTGCTGTCCACCTTTCATTACTCTGGTCCAGAGTGAGCCAAGGAAGACGCTATCTGTTACACAAGGCATAATCTTTGGTCTGCATTACAGTTGTTTTGATAAGACCATTAAAAAAATAATTTTAAAAAAATTACACAAAATCATCCTTTGCAAGATTGTATGTTGATAAAAGAAAGTACCCTGCCTAGCCTAATAAACATATATCATAAACACATCGGGGAATGCCCAGTCCTCTGGACGGGGAAGGAAACACAGGGGGATTTATTTTCCTCTCGTTAAAATGTTGTTTTATTGGGGAAAAGGCAGATCTCTAAATCAAACATGTTAAACAACTATCACATAAAAAAACCTCTGGACAGATTAGAATGGTTGGTCAACATGGGGAAGAAAAAAACACAGCTGAGATATCTTCACAAGACGGGATGCTCCAGAGCGCCACAGGGTGATAAACAAGTAGCTAGCTAGTAGCTACTGCCTCTCTAGGAGAATCACTTTGCCATCACAAAGCCAAGTTACAGAGATGATTAACTAAATTACAAAGCTAAATTATTTTTTTTGTCATTCGACTTCCTGCTGTCCATCGTCATTAGTTTGAGACACCCTGTCGTCTGTACCAGCTGGCAGAGTGAGTCACGACTCAGTGAGTACCCTCTCTTCATTCTCCCCAGAGAGACTCAGTAGTACCCTCTCTTCATTCTCCCCAGAGAGACTCAGTGAGTTTCTCTTCATTCTCCCCAGAGACACTCAGTGAGTACCCTCTCTTCATTCTCCCCAGAGAGACTCAGTGAGTACCCCTTCATTCTCCCCAGAGACTCAGTGAGTACCCTCTCTTCATTCTCCCCAGAGAGACTCAGTGAGTACCCTCTCTTCATTCTCCCCAGAGAGACTCAGTGAGTACCCTCTCTTCATTCTCCCCAGAGAGACTCAGTGAGTACCCCCTCTCTTCATTCTCCCAGAGAGACTCAGTGAGTACCCTCTCTTCATTCTCCCCAGAGAGACTCAGTGAGTACCCTCTCTTCATTCTCCCAGAGAGACTCAGTGAGTACCCTCTCTTCATTCTCCCCCAGAGAGACTCAGTGAGTACCCTCTCTTCATTCTCCCCAGAGACTCAGTGAGTACCCTCTCTTCATTCTCCCCAGAGAGACTCAGTGAGTACCATCTCTTCATTCTCCCCAGAGAGACTCCAGTGAGTACCGTCTCGTCACTCTACCTCATCTACATGTCAATACTTTACCACGGTGTACCCTGCAGTATGTAGAATACAGCCAGAGAGACTCAGTGAGTACCCTCTCTTCATTCTCCCCAGAGAGACTCAGTGAGTACTGTCTCTTCATTCTCCCCAGAGACTCAGTGAGTACCCTCTCTTCATTCTCTCCCCCAGAGACTCAGTGAGTACTGTCTCTTCATTCTCCCCAGAGACTCAGTGAGTACCCTCTCTTCATTCTCCCCAGAGAGACTCAGTGAGTACCCTCTCTTCATTCTCCCCAGAGAGACTCAGTGAGTACCCTCTCTTCATTCTCCCCAGAGACTCAGTGAGTACCCTCTCTTCATTCTCCCCAGAGAGACTCAGTGAGTACCCTCTCTTCATTCTCCCCAGAGAGACTCAGTGAGTACCGTCTCGTCACTCTACCTCATCTACATGTCAATACTTTACCACGGTGTACCCTGCAGTATGTAGAATACAGCCAGAGAGTCTCAGTGAGTACCCTCTCTTCATTCTCCCCAGAGAGACTCGGTGAGTACCCTCTCTTCATTCTCCCCAGAGAGACTCAGTGAGTACCCTCTCGTCATTCTCCCCAGAGAGACTCAGTGAGTACCCTCTCTTCATTCTCCCCAGAGAGACTCAGTGAGTACCCTCTCTTCATTCTCCCCAGAGACTCAGTGAGTACCCTCTCTTCATTCTCCCCAGAGAGACTCAGTGAGTACCCTCTCTTCATTCTCCCCAGAGAGACTCAGTGAGTACCCTCTCTTCATTCTCCCCCAGAGAGACTCAGTGAGTACCCTCTCTTCATTCTCCCCAGAGAGACTCAGTGAGTACCGTCTCTTCATTCTCCCCAGAGAGACTCAGTGAGTACCGTCTCTTCATTCTCCCCAGAGAGACTCGGTGAGTACCCTCTCTTCATTCTCTCCAGAGAGACTCGGTGAGTACCCTCTCTTCATTCTCCCCAGAGAGACTCAGTGAGTACCCTCTCTTCATTCTCCCCAGAGAGACTCAGTGAGTACCGTCTCTTCATTCTCCCCAGAGAGACTCAGTGAGTACCCTCTCTTCATTCTCCCCCAGAGAGACTCAGTGAGTACCCTCTCTTCATTCTCCCCAGAGAGACTCAGTGAGTACCGTCTCTTCATTCTCCCCAGAGAGACTCAGTGAGTACCGTCTCTTCATTCTCCCCAGAGACTCGGTGAGTACCCTCTCTTCATTCTCTCCAGAGAGACTCGGTGAGTACCCTCTCTTCATTCTCCCCAGAGAGACTCAGTGAGTACCCTCTCTTCATTCTCCCCAGAGAGACTCAGTGAGTACCGTCTCTTCATTCTCCCCAGAGAGACTCAGTGAGTACCCTCTCTTCATTCTCCCCAGAGAGACTCAGTGAGTACAGTCTCTTCATTCTCCCCAGAGAGACTCAGCGAGTACCCTCTCTTCATTCTCCCCAGAGAGACTCAGTGAGTACCCTCTCTTCATTCTCCCCAGAGAGACTCAGTGAGTACCCTCTCTTCATTCTCCCCAGAGAGACTCAGTGAGTACCCTCTCTTCATTCTCCCCAGAGAGACTCAGTGAGTACCCTCTCTTCATTCTGACTTTGTGGAAACTATTGCTCCTTACATACACTACTGTACAATATGACCCATCCTCTCACAGCTACACTGTGGCCCCATCCTCTCACAGCTACACTGTGGCCCATCCAGCTACACTGTGGCCCATCCTCTCACAGCTACACTGTGGCCCCATCCTCTCACAGCTACACTGTGGCCCATCCTCTCACAGCTACACTGTGGCCCCATCCTCTCACAGCTACACTGTGGCCGATCCTCTCACAGCTACACTGTGGCCCCATCCTCTCACAGCTACACTGTGGCCCCATCCTCTCACAGCTACACTGTGGCCCATCCTCTCACAGCTACACTGTGGCCCCATCCTCTCACAGCTACACTGTGGCCCCATCCTCTCACAGCTACACTGTGGCCCCATCCTCTCACAGCTACACTGTGGCCCATCCTCTCACAGCTACACTGTGGCCCCATCCTCTCACAGCTACACTGTGGCCCCATCCTCTCACAGCTACACTGTGGCCCCATCCTCTCACAGCTACACTGTGACCCCATCCTCTCACAGCTACACTGTGGCCCCATCCTCTCACAGCTACACTGTGGCCCATCCTCTCACAGCTACACTGTGGCCCCATCCTCTCACAGCTACACTGTGGCCCCATCCTCTCACAGCTACACTGTGGCCCCATCCTCTCACAGCTACACTGTGGCCTATCCTCTCACAGCTACACTGTGGCCCCATCCTCTCACAGCTACACTGTGACCCCATCCTCTCACAGCTACACTGTGGCCCCATCCTCTAACAGCTACACTGTGGCCCATCCTCTAACAGCTACACTGTGGCCCCATCCTCTCACAGCTACACTGTGGCCCCATCCTCTAACAGCTACACTGTGGCCCATCCTCTCACAGCTACACTGTGGCCTCATCCTCTCACACCAACCAAGTCACCAGTCACCGCGTAGGACACGAGCCGCTACCGCGTAGGACACGAGCCGCCACCGCGTAGGACACGAGTCGCCACCGCGTAGGACACGAGTCGCCACCGCGTAGGACACGAGTCGCCACCGCGTAGGACACGAGTCGCCACCGCGTAGGACACGAGCCGCCGCCGCGTAGGACACGAGCCGCCGCCGCGTAGGACACCAGCCGCCGCCGCGTAGGACACGAGTCAGTGCCGCGTAGGACACGAGTCAGTGCCGCGTAGGACACGAGTCAGTGCCGCGTAGGACACGAGTCAGTGCCGCGTAGGACACGAGTCAGTGCCGCGTAGGACACGAGTCAGTGCCGCGTAGGACACGAGTCAGTGCCGCGTAGGACACGAGTCAGTGCCGCGTAGGACACGAGTCAGTGCCGCGTAGGACACGGACACGAGACACGAGTCAGTGCCGCGTAGGACACGAGTCAGTGCCGCGTGGACACGAGTCACGAGGACACGAGTCAGTGCCGCGTAGGACACGAGTCAGTGCCGCGTAGGACACGAGTCAGTGCCACGGACACGAGTCAGTGCCGCGTAGGACACGAGTCAGTGCCGCGTGGGACACGAGTCAGTGCCGCGTGGGACACGAGTCAGTGCCGCGTAGGACACGAGTCAGTGCCGCGTAGGACACGAGTCAGTGCCGCGTAGGACACTGTAGAGGGAAAGTCACGCCAGGAGGCTGAGGATATCAAATGTTTAACCTGAAACTGAAAGCTGCCAGCATGGATCCAATTAAGAGGCAGTGCCAAGCGCGAACGAGAGAGAGGGAGACTGAAGAGAGAGAGACTGAAGAGAGAGAGAGACTGAAGAGAGAGAGAGAGACTGAAGAGAGAGAGAGAGAGACTGAAGAGAGAGAGAGAGAGACTGAAAGAGAGAGAGAGAGAGAGAGAGAGAGAGAGGAAGACTTAAGAGAGAGAGAGAGGAAGACTTAAGAGAGAGAGAGAGAGAGAGAGAGAGAGAGAGAGAGAGAGAGAGAGAGAGAGAGAGAGAGAGAGAGAGAGAGACTGAAGAGAGAGGAAGAGACTGAAGAGAGAGAGAGAGAGAGACTGAAGAGAGAGGAAGAGACTGAAGAGAGAGAGAGAGAGAGACTGAAGAGAGAGGAAGAGACTGAAGAGAGAGAGAGACATGCCACTGAATGACGTTAAGTCTGATAGAAGTATTTATAGAGAAGTTTTAATCCTGGGTATTGGCTAAACTAAGCCCTGATGATGTGCTGCTGCAGGCCAACGTGATCTCTCCAACCAACCCCCTCAGGACAAAGCTGGGCAATGGAGCAGGCAGACAGGGAGACGGGGAGATGGGGAGACGGGCAGACATGGAGCAGGCAGACATGGAGCAGGCAGACAGGGAGACAGGCAGACATGGAGCAGGCAGACAGGGAGACATGGAGCAGGCAGACATGGAGCAGGCAGACAGGGAGACATGGAGCAGGCAGACAGGGAGACATGGAGCAGGCAGACAGGGAGACTGGCAGACATGGAGACAGGGAGACATGGAGCAGGCAGACATGGAGCAGGCAGACAGGCAGACATGGAGACAGGCAGACATGGAGACAGGCAGACATGGAGACAGGCAGACAGGGAGACAGGCAGACATGGAGCAGGCAGCAGGCAGACATGGAGCAGGCAGACAGGGAGACATGGAGCAGGCAGACAGGGAGACATGGAGCAGGCAGACAGGGAGACAGGCAGACATAGAGACAGGGAGACATGGAGCAGGCAGACATGGAGCAGGCAGACAGGGAGACATGGAGCAGGCAGACAGGGAGACATGGAGCAGGCAGACAGGGAGACATGGAGCAGGCAGACGGGAGACATGGAGCAGGCAGACGGGGAGACATGGAGCAGGCAGACAGGGAGACATGGAGCAGGCAGACAGGGAGACATGGAGCAGGCAGACAGGGAGACAGGCAGACGGGACATAGACAGGCAGACGGGTAGACAGGCAGACAGGCAGAGCAGGCAGACAGGGAGACAGGCAGACGGGTAGACAGGCAGACGGGTAGACAGGCAGACAGACGGGTAGACGGGTAGACAGGCAGACGGGTAGACAGGCAGACGGGTAGACAGGCAGACAGGCAGACAGGCAGACGGGTAGAAATCCTCCCTGCCTAGGGAAAAGGTTGTGTTTGCGGCCCACAATTCGGCAGGAACGTCTCTTTATACTTCTATAGGTCCATTTTTCAGCCAGGACTCCAGTACTCAGCTAGCTAGGACTCCAGTACTCAGCTAGCTAGGACTCAGTACTCAGCTAGGACTCCAGTACTCAGCTAGCTAGGACTCCAGTACTCAGCTAGCTAGGACTCCAGTACTCAGCTAGCTAGGACTCCAGTACTCAGCTAGCTAGGACAACAGGAGCTAGTAGGGTTTAGGACCCATCGTCAGAGGAGATGGGAAGAGGGGCAGACTGCTGCCACAATACCTAACTAAACACAGGGATGAACAGCTAGCTAGGAGTAGGTTTAGGACCCATCGTCAGAGGAGATGGGAAGAGGGGCAGACTGCTGCCACAATATTTAAACTGAACTGGCTGGCGGCTCTTAAAACTCACCCACTGAAATTCAAATAGACATATAGGCTCAGTAATAACATAGATAGGCTAAGTAATAACATAGATAGGCTAAGTAATAACATAGGCTAAGTAATAACATAGATAGGCTATCTATCTATGTTATTACTTAGCCTATCTATGTTATTACTTAGCCTAAGTAATAACATAGATAGGCTAAGTAATAACATAGATAGTAATACATAAGGCTAAGTAATAATAGATAGGCTAAGTAATAACATAGAATATGTCACAAACCTATTCATCATCCTCTCTCACCTCTCACTCAAATGAGAGCGCTTCTTTGGGATCTTCTGCATCAGATAAATGTCAGAAAGAGGATCATTTATCTGACCTACATTTTCCACCATTTCCTAGCTTACCCCCAGCCTCAGTCAGCCCACCAGCAGGCTGTTTGAAGTGTAGACGTGAAACTCTAAATGTGGTGGATATATGCAATGCTCATCACTTCACCAGAGAAATGTCAGGGCTCGTTCTGTCTGTCTGTCTGTCTGTCTGTCTGTCTGTCTGTCTGTCTGTCTGTCTGTCTGTCTGTCTGTCTGTCTGTCTGTCTGTCTGTCTGTCTGTCTGTCTGCCTGTCTGTCTGTCTGTCTGTCTGTCTGTCTGTCTGTCTGTCTGTCTGTCGGCCTGTCTGTCTGTCTGTCTGTCGGCCTGTCTGTCTGCCTGTCTGTCTGTCTGTCTGTCTGTCGTCTGTCTGTCTGTCTGTCTGTCTCCAACATCAGTCTCTGTATGAGGAGAGATACTGTGTTCAAGAGGGATGAAAGGAGAGCGCTCAGATCAAACACACTTTTCTCATTGTAAGACAACAAACGTCCCCAGAGAACTCATTTTCTGCTCATGTCCATCCTAATGTGATTGATACCGGTGTTCTGTTCCAGGAACAGTCCTGTCTCCTCTATTGTAGGATTGACTCAGGTGTTCTGTTCTGTTCCAGGAACAGTCTCTACAGTCCTGTCTCCTCTATTGTAGGATTGATACCGGTGTTCTGTTCTGTTCTATTGTAGATTGATACGGTGTTCTGTTCCAGGAACAGTCTCTACAGTCCCGTCTCCTCTATTGTAGGATTGATACAGGTGTTCTGTTCCAGGAACAGTCTCTACAGTCCTGTCTCTCTCTATTGTAGGATTGATACCGGTGTTCTGTTCCAGGAACAGTCTCTACAGTCCTGTCTCCTCTATTGTAGGATTGATACAGGTGTTCTGTTCCAGGAACAGTCTCTACAGCCCTGTCTCCTCTATTGTAGGATTGACTCAGATGTTCTGTTCTGTTCCAGGAACAGTCTCTACAGTCCTGTCTCCTCTATTGTAGGATTGATACGGTGTTCTGTTCCAGGAACAACAGTCCTGTCTCCTCTATTGTAGGATTGATCGGTGTTCTGTTCAGTCTCTACAGCCCTGTCTCCTCTATTGTAGGATTGATACAGGTGTTCTGTTCCAGGAACAGTCTCTACAGTCCTGTCTCCTCTATTGTAGGATTGATACCGGTGTTCTGTTCCAGGAACAGTCTCTACAGTCCTGTCTCCTCTATTGTAGGATTGATACAGGTGTTCTGTTCCAGGAACAGTCTCTGCAGTCCTGTCTCCTCTATTGTAGGATTGATACCGGTGTTCTCCAGGAACAGTACAGTCCTGTTCTCTATTGTAGGATTGATACCGGTGTTCTGTTCTGTTCCAGGAACAGTCTCTACAGTCCTGTCTCCTCTATTGTAGGATTGACTCAGGTGTTCTGTTCTGTTCCAGGAACAGTCTCTACAGTCCTGTCCCCTCTATTGTAGGATTGACTCACTGTTCTAGGAACAGTCTCTACAGTCCTGTTCTAGGATTGACTCAGGTGTTCTGTTCTGTTCAGGAACAGTCTCTACAGTCCTGTCTCCTCTATTGTAGGATTGACTCCAGGTGTTCTGTTCTGTTCCAGGAACAGTCTCTACAGTCCTGTCTCCTCTATTGTAGGATTGATACCGGTGTTCTGTTCTGTTCCAGGAACAGTCTCTACATTGTAGGATTGATACCTGTTCTCTCAGGAACAGTCTCTACAGTCCTGTCTCCTCTATTGTAGGATTGATACCGGTGTTCTGTTCCAGGAACAGTCTCTACAGTCCTGTCCCCTCTATTGTAGGATTGATACCGGTGTTCTGTTCCAGGAACAGTCTCACAGTCCTGTCTCCTCTATTGTAGGATTGATACCTTGTTCTGTTCCAGGAACAGTCCCTGCAAGTCCTGTCTCCTCTATTGTAGGATTGACATCATGTTCTGTTCCAGGGAACAGTTTCTACAGTCCTGTCTCCTCTATTGTAGGATTGACTCAGGTGTTCTGTTGTTCTTGTTCCAGGAACAGTCTCTACAGTCCCTGTTCTCTCATTGCAGACTTGATACTGGTGTTCTGTTCCAGGAACAGTCTCTACAGTCCTGCTCCCCATTGCAGTGATTGACTCACGTGTTCTGGTTCCAGGAAACAGTCTCTGGCAGTCCCTGTCCTCTATTGTAGGATTGACTCAGGTGTTCTGTTCTGTTCCAGGAACAGTCTCTACAGTCCTGTCTCCTCTATTGTAGGATTGACTCAGGTGTTCTGTTCTGTTCCAGGAACAGTCTCTACAGTCCTGTCTCCTCTATTGTAGGATTGATACCGGTGTTCTGTTCTGTTCCAGGAACAGTCCTGTCCTCTCTATTGTAGGATTGATACCGGTGTTCTGTTCCAGGAACAGTCTCTACAGTCCTGTCTCCTCTATTGTAGGATTGATACCGGTGTTCTGTTCCAGGAACAGTCTCTACAGTCCTGTCCCCTCTATTGTAGGATTGATACCGGTGTTCTGTTCTGTTCCAGGAACAGTCTCTACAGTCCTGTCTCCTCTATTGTAGGATTGATACCGGTGTTCTGTTCCAGGAACAGTCTCTACAGTCCTGTCTCCTCTATTGTAGGATTGATACAGGTGTTCTGTTCTGTTCCAGGAACAGTCTCTACAGTCCTGTCTCCTCTATTGTAGGATTGATACCGGTGTTCTGTTCCAGGAACAGTCTCTACAGTCCTGTCCCCTCTATTGTAGGATTGATACCGGTGTTCTGTTCTGTTCCAGGAACAGTCTCTACAGTCCTGTCTCCTCTATTGTAGGATTGACTCAGGTGTTCTGTTCTGTTCCAGGAACAGTCTCTACAGTCCTGTCTCCTCTATTGTAGGATTGACTCAGGTGTTCTGTTCTGTTCCAGGAACAGTCTCTACAGTCCTGTCTCCTCTATTGTAGGATTGACTCAGGTGTTCTGTTCCAGGAACAGTCTCTACAGTCCTGTCTCCTCTATTGTAGGATTGATACCAGTGTTCTGTTCCAGGAACAGTCTCTACAGTCCTGTCTCCTCTATTGTAGGGTTGATACCGGTGTTCTGTTCTGTTCCAGGAACAGTCTCTACAGTCCAGTCTCCTCTATTGTAGGATTGATACCGGTGTTTTGTTCCAGGAACAGTCTCTACAGTCCTGTCTCCTCTATTGTAGGCTTGATACAGGTGTTCTGTTCTGTTCCAGGAACAGTCTCTACAGTCCTGTCCTCTCTATGAGATGCTTTTTTATCCTGGGCACTTTTGAACCCCAAAAGCCACCAATCCCCTGCATAGTGTATACAATGCTCCCAGAGGAATGTTGTGTGTGTCTCTATAGCCCTCTAGACAGCTACACTAGTCTGTCAGTCCACGGTTCTCATTACCACATACAGCCTCCTGGGAATGAAGTCTCTCTACTTCAGGATGTTGTTTTTGTTATTAAAGCAGACAGTCATTTCTGAATCCCTCTCAGTATTTCTCAAAAGGCTCCGTCAATCTGAGGAAATTAAAGGAGATGTGTAGGCCTAACAATAACAAATAATAATAGTAGTAAAAACTATAATAATAAGCATAATAATAATAATTATAAATAATAACAATTACAATAATAACCATAATAATAATAATACTAATAATAATAGTAACAATAATAATAATAACAACAATAATAATAACAATAATACTAATAATAATACTAACCACAATAATAATAACAACAACAATAATAATAATAATAATAATAACAATAATAACCACAATAATAATAATAATAACCATAATAATAATAATAATAATAACCATAATAATAACAATAATAATAACAATAATAATAATAACCATAATAATAATAATAACCATAATAATAACCATAATAATTATAACCATAATAACAATAATAATAACCATAATC
>NW_025753324.1:0-10917 GCF_021184085.1 Oncorhynchus gorbuscha
TAAAACCTACTCTGAGCAGTGTCTTAACGTCATGCTAAAAACCTACTCTGAGCAGTGTCTTAACGTCATGGTAAAACCTACTCTGAGCAGTGTCTTAACGTCATGCTAAAACCTACTCTGAGCAGTGTCTTAACGTCATGCTAAAACCTACTCTGAGCAGTGTCTTAACGTCATGCTAAAACCTACTCTGAGCAGTGTCTTAACGTCATGCTAAAACCTACTCTGAGCAGTGTCTTAACGTCATGCTAAAACCTACTCTGAGCAGTGTCTTAACGTCATGCTAAAACCTACTCTGAGCAGTGTCTTAACGTCAAAACCTACTCTGAGCAGTGTCTTAACGTCATGCTAAAACCTACTCTGAGCAGTGTCTTAACGTCATGCTAAAACCTACTCTGAGCAGTGTCTTAACGTCATGCTAAAACCTACTCTGAGCAGTGTCTTAACGTCATGCTAAAACCTACTCTGAGCAGTGTCTTAACATCATGCTAAAACCTACTCTGAGCAGTGTCTTAACGTCATGGTAAAACCTACTCTGAGCAGTGTCTTAACGTCATGCTAAAACCTACTCTGAGCAGTGTCTTAACGTCATGCTAAAACCTACTCTGAGCAGTGTCTTAACGTCATGCTAAAACCTACTCTGAGCAGTGTCTTAACGTCATGCTAAAACCTACTCTGAGCAGTGTCTTAACGTCATGCTAAAACCTACTCTGAGCAGTGTCTTAACGTCATGCTAAAACCTACTCTGAGCAGTGTCTTAACGTCATGCTAAAACCTACTCTGAGCAGTGTCTTAACGTCATGCTAAAACCTACTCTGAGCAGTGTCTTAACGTCATGCTAAAACCTACTCTGAGCAGTGTCTTAACGTCATGCTAAAACCTACTCTGAGCAGTGTCTTAACGTCATGCTAAAACCTACTCTGAGCAGTGTCTTAACGTCATGCTAAAACCTACTCTGAGCAGTGTCTTAACGTCATGCTAAAACCTACTCTGAGCAGTGTCTTAACGTCATGCTAAAACCTACTCTGAGCAGTGTCTTAACGTCATGCTAAAACCTACTCTGAGCAGTGTCTTAACGTCATGCTAAAACCTACTCTGAGCAGTGTCTTAACGTCATGCTAAAACCTACTCTGAGCAGTGTCTTAACGTCATGCTAAAACCTACTCTGAGCAGTGTCTTAACGTCATGCTAAAACCTACTCTGAGCAGTGTCTTAACGTCATGCTAAAACCTACTCTGAGCAGTGTCTTAACGTCATGCTAAAACCTACTCTGAGCAGTGTCTTAACGTCATGCTAAAACCTACTCTGAGCAGTGTCTTAACGTCATGCTAAAACCTACTCTGAGCAGTGTCTTAACGTCATGCTAAAACCTACTCTGAGCAGTGTCTTAACGTCATGCTAAAACCTACTCTGAGCAGTGTCTTAACGTCATGCTAAAACCTACTCTGAGCAGTGTCTTAACGTCATGGTAAAACCTACTCTGAGCAGTGTCTTAACGTCATGCTAAAACCTACTCTGAGCAGTGTCTTAACGTCATGCTAAAACCTACTCTGAGCAGTGTCTTAACGTCATGCAGTGTCTTAAACCTAAAACCTCTGAGCAGTGTCTTAACGTCATGCTAAAACCTACTCTGAGCAGTGTCTTAACGTCATGCTAAATGCTAAAACCTACTCTGAGCAGTGTCTTAACGTCATCCTAAAACCTACTCTGAGCAGTGTCTTAACGTCATGCTAAAACCTACTCTGAGCAGTGTCTTAACGTCATGCTAAAACCTACTCTGAGCAGTGTCTTAACGTCATGCTAAAAGCAGTGTCTACTGCTAAAACCTACTGAGCAGTGTCTTAACGTCATGCTAAAACCTACTCTGAGCAGTGTCTTAACGTCATGCTAAAACCTACTCTGAGCAGTGTCTTAACGTCATGCTAAAACCTACTCTGAGCAGTGTCTTAACGTCATGCTAAAACCTACTCTGAGCAGTGTGTCATTAAAACGTCACTCTGAGCAAACGTCCTAAAACCTACTCTGAGCAGTGTCTTAACGTCATGCTAAAACCTACTCTGAGCAGTGTCTTAACGTCATGCTAAAACCTACTCTGAGCAGTGTGTCATGCTAAAACCTACTCTGAGCAGTGTCTTAACGTCATGCTAAAACCTACTCTGAGCAGTGTCTTAACGTCATGCTAAAACCTACTCTGAGCAGTGTCTTAACGTCATGCTAAAACCTACTCTGAGCAGTGTCTTAACGTCATGCTAAAACCTACTCTGAGCAGTGTCTTAACGTCATGCTAAAACCTACTCTGAGCAGTGTCTTAACGTCATGCTAAAACCTACTCTGAGCAGTGTCTTAACGTCATGCTAAAACCTACTCTGAGCAGTGTCTTAACGTCATGCTAAAACCTACTCTGAGCAGTGTCTTAACGTCATGCTAAAACCTACTCTGAGCAGTGTCTTAACGTCATGCTAAAACCTACTCTGAGCAGTGTCTCCTAAAATCTCTGAGCAGTGTCTTCATGCTAAAACCTACTCTGAGCAGTGTCTTAACGTCATGCTAAAACCTACTCTGAGCAGTGTCTTAACGTCATGCTAAAACCTACTCTGAGCAGTGTCTTAACGTCATGCTAAAACCTACTCTGAGCAGTGTCTTAACGTCATGCTAAAACCTACTCTGAGCAGTGTCTTAACGTCATGCTAAAACCTAGCAGTGTCTTGAGCAGTGTCTGAGCAGTGTCTTAACGTCATGCTAAAAACTCCTAAAACCTACTCTGAGCAGTGTCTTAACGTCATGCTAAAACCTACTCTGAGCAGTGTCTTAACGTCATGCTAAAACCTACTCTGAGCAGTGTCTTAACGTCATGCTAAAACCTACTCTGAGCAGTGTCTTAACGTCATGCTAAAACCTACTCTGAGCAGTGTCTTAACGTCATGAAACCTAAAACGTCTAAAACTCTGAGCAGTGTCTTAACGTCATGCTAAAACCTACTCTGAGCAGTGTCTTAACGTCATGCTAAAACCTACTCTGAGCAGTGTCTTAACGTCATGCTAAAACCTACTCTGAGCAGTGTCTTAACGTCATGGTAAAACCTACTCTGAGCAGTGTCTTAAGTCATGCTAAAACCTACTCTGAGCAGTGTCTTAACGTCATGCTAAAACCTACTCTGAGCAGTGTCTTAACGTCATGCTAAAACCTACTCTGAGCAGTGTCTTAACGTCATGCTAAAACCTACTCTGAGCAGTGTCTTAACGTCATGCTAAAACCTACTCTGAGCAGTGTCTTAACGTCATGCTAAAACCTACTCTGAGCAGTGTCTTAACGTCATGCTAAAACCTACTCTGAGCAGTGTCTTAACGTCATGCTAAAACCTACTCTGAGCAGTGTCTTAACGTCATGCTAAAACCTACTCTGAGCAGTGTCTTAACGTCGTAAAAACCACTCTGAGCAGTGTCTTAACGTCATGCTAAAACCTACTCTGAGCAGTGTCTTAACGTCATCCTAAAACCTACTCTGAGCAGTGTCTTAACGTCATGCTAAAACCTACTCTGAGCAGTGTCTTAACGTCATGCTAAAACCTACTCTGAGCAGTGTCTTAACGTCATGCTAAAACCTACTCTGAGCAGTGTCTTAACGTCATGCTAAAACCTACTCTGAGCAGTGTCTTAACCTACTCATGCTAAAACCTACTCTGAGCAGTGTCTTAACGTCATGCTAAAACCTACTCTGAGCAGTGTCTTAACGTCATGCTAAAACCTACTCTGAGCAGTGTCTTAACGTCATGCTAAAACCTACTCTGAGCTCTGAGTTTTTTCTTATTTTTAAACAGGATTCCTAGGACTTTTTCTGAGATGCTTTGTGGGTATGGGCCCAGATCCCTATCTTAGTGTCCTGGGAGCAGCTCAGATCAGATCAGATCCCTATCTTAGTGTCCTGGGAGCAGCTCAGATCAGATCCCTATCTTAGTGTCCTGGGAGCAGCTCAGATCAGATCAGATCCCTATCTTAGTGTTCTGGGAGCAGCTCAGATCAGATCCCTATCTTAGTGTCCTGGGAGCAGCTCAGATCAGATCAGATCCCTATCTTAGTGTTCTGGGAGCAGCTCAGATCAGATCAGATCCCTATCTTAGTGTTCTGGGAGCAGCTCAGATCAGATCCCTATCTTAGTGTCCTGGGAGCAGCTCAGATCAGATCAGATCCCTATCTTAGTGTTCTGGGAGCAGCTCAGATCAGATCAGATCCCTATCTTAGTGTTCTGGGAGCAGCTCAGATCAGATCCCAAGTCAGTTAAGAACAAATTCTTATTTTCAATGATGGCCTAGGAACAGTAGGTTAACTACCTGTTCAGATCCCTATCTTAGTGTCCTAGGAGCAGCTCAGATCAGATCCTTATCTTAGTGTCCTGGGAGCAGCCCAGATCAGATCAGATCCCTATCTTAGTGTCCTGTGAGGGGCTCAGATCAGATCACCTATATTAGTGTCATGGGAGCAGCTCAGATCAGATCCCTATCTTAGTGTCCTGGAAGCAGCTCAGCTCAGATCAGATCCCTATCTTAGTGTTCTGGGAGCAGCTCAGATCAGATCCCAATCTTAGTGTCCTGGGAGCAGCTCAGATCAGATCCATATCTTAGTGTTCTGTGAGGGGCTCAGATCAGATCCCTATCTTAGTGTTCTGGGAGCAGCTCAGATCAGATCCCTATCTTAGTGTCCTGGGAGCAGCTCAGATCAGATCCCTATCTTAGTGTGATTGTTATAAGCTTGTTGTTTATTTTTCCCTCCATGCATGTATGTTTTGATAAGTGTGCTGACTTGGTTCTGTGATAATAAACCTTCATTGTAGGTTCCTCTGCGGTCTTATCCCTGCTGGTTGAGCTGCAGACTCTTAAACCAACATAGATATGGGCAGTCACTTCAACCCCAGACCTAATTAGAACATTGTAGTGATCTGGAATATGGGGTTAAACACCCTGTTGAATTCAGTCCCAGGCTCCACAGATAAAGTTATCAGAGTCAGTTTCAACCCTCCCTATCTCCCTCTCTCTCTCTCTCTCTCTCCCCCACTCCCTCTCTCCTTCTCTCTCCCTCTCTCCTTCTCTCTCCCTCTCTCCCTCTCTCCCTCTCTCCCTCTCTCCCCCTTTCCCTCTCTCCTTCTCTCTCTCCTTCCCTCCCTCTCTCTGTCTCTCTCCGTCTCCCTCCCTCCCTCTCTCCCTCTCTCCCTCCCTCCCCCCCTCCCTCCTTCCATCCATCCGCCTGCCCACCAGGCCGTGGTATTTACAAGATGGGATTTCTAAGACTCAAACTGCTCAGTTGTATAAACATTCAGCAAGCAGCATTAGACTTATTCAAACCATGTAGTAGTGATAGGCTTGTTAATGCAGCTGTTTAAGGGCAATACGTGCTTCCCAAACGCCACTGTATTCCCTGTATAGGGCATATGGGCCTTGGTCACGCTGTAGTGCACTATATAGTCAATAGAATGCCGTTTAGGGCGCAGGCCAATGTGTGATTGCTCTTTGTTGTAGACTTTGGGATATTTGAATTCCATTTTCTTACTAACGGGCGAGGCAAACATCCAGAATGTAATCAGTACTCCCGGGGCCAGCGAGTCAAAGCACAGCAGCGTCAACCTCTTAAATGTTTCCAGTGTGACCTCTATCATCAAATAATTACCATCTAATCGGCACTGGGTATGTTTATCTAGGGGTAGCTAAAGGGGACGACTTGGTTGTGGCGAAGGGGGGGGGTTGCAATCTGTGGTGTACATGTCATTTGCATTGGAACAAAGAAAGGAATCCTTAATTCACCATATCAATGATTAAACATTTTTAAAAAAGGGTTCACATCAGATGACAACAGGCTAAACGTTGTTGTTTTGATTCACTTCGGGGCAAACAGCTGTGTAATAAACTCTCTAGGACACGGAGGACAACAATTGGACATTAATCTAATTTCTGTGTTTTGCTTTTGTTTCAGTGCCACGGCCTTCACAGCTAAATCAACCCCAAGGCTAGTCTCTTAGCAGAGAGGGGAAAAAGGGGATTAGCTAAATATCATTGAAGCACGCAGTTATAAAACAGGATCTGATTTGTGAATTAAAACAGCAGACAAATCACGGGCCAGATTAGCTCATAACACCGACACAGTGGGAAGACAAATCCTCACCAGCCACTATTGATGTCTGACAGTAATTGATGATAAAGCGAAAAGGTTTGTAGGAAACAATTATTAGGTGTCAGAGCTCTTCTCCTTTACCGTGCAGGCTTGATCCTTCCTCCACACCGTTAGTGGTATAAGAATGGGGAGATCTATAGTCCTGGTAGTGGTATAAGAATGGGGAGATCTATACTCCTGTTAGTGGTAGAGGGATGGGGAGATCTATAGTCCTGGTAGTGGTAGAGGGATGGGGAGATCTATAGTCCTGGTAGTGGTAGAGGGATGGGGAGATCTATACTCCTGGTAGTGGTATAAGAATGGGGAGATCTATAGTCCTGGTAGTGGTAATAATAATAATAAATAATAATAATAATAATATATGCCATTTAGCAGACGCTTTTATCCAAAGCGACTTACAGTCATGTGTACATTCTGGTAGTGGCCATGCTCTACCAAGCTAGAGGGATGGGAGATCTATAGTCCTGGTAGTGGTAGAGGGATGGGGAGATCTATAGTCCTGGTAGTGGTAGAGGGATGGGGAGATCTATAGTCCTGTTAGTGGTATAAGAATGGGGAAGAAGAATAGACAATCTCATAAGAATAGACAATCTCATAAGAATAGACAATCTGTATATATATGTTTGTGTTTATTTCATTTATCCAGGTCAACGAAGGACATCGTATTCACTATGATGTCCTGGCCAGTGACGACTGGGGAGAAGTAACCTTGCATCAACATAATAAATACAATAAAAATACATTTAACTGCTACTGTCGAAGATTGACATGACAACCCAGAATGACAGGGACATGTAACAAACACACAAGGAAATGAAGAACAGTTAGAGCACAATGAGAACAGACATCGCAACACAGGGACAGAACAGCATGGACAAAAACACAACATCTAGCAGAAACAGTCAGCATAGATAGCAGACAGTCAACATAGACAGTAGACGGTCAACATAGACAGTAGACGGTCAACATAGATAGTAGACGGTCAACATAGACAGCAGACAGTCAACATAGATAGTAGACGGTCAAAATAGACAGTAGACAGTCAACATAGATAGCAGACAGTCAGCATAGATAGTAGACGGTCAACATAGACAGTAGACAGTCAACATAGATAGTAGACAGTCAACACAGACAGTAGACAGTCAACATAGATAGTAGACAGTCAACATAGACAGTAGACAGTCAACATAGATAGCAGACAGTCAACATAGATAGTAGACAGTCAACACAGACAGTAGACAGTCAACATAGATAGTAGAGAGTCAACATAGACAGTAGACAGTCAACATAGACAGTCAACATAGACAGTAGGCAGTCAACATAGATAGTAGACGGTGGTCAGGGATTGACCCAGTCATCACAGACAGTAACAGTCAACATAGATAGTAGACAGTCAACATAGATAGTAGATGGTCAACATAGACAGTAGACAGTCAACATAGACAGTAGACAGTCAACATAGACAGTAGACAGTCAACATAGACAGTCAACATAGACCGTAGACAGTCAACATAGACAGTAGACAGTCAACATAGACAGTAGACAGTCAACATAGATAGTAGACAGTCAACGTAGACAGTAGACAGTCAACATAGATAGTAGACAGTCAACATAGACAGTAGACAGTCAACATAGACAGTAGACAGTCAACATAGATAGTAAACAGTCAACATAGACAGTAGACAGTCAACATAGACAGTAGACAGTCAACATAGACAGTAGACAGTCAACATAGACAGTAGACAGTCAACGTAGACAGTCAACATAGACCGTAGACAGTCAACATAGACAGTAGACAGTCAACATAGACAGTAGACAGTCAACATAGACAGTAGACAGTCAACGTAGACAGTCAACATAGACCGTAGACAGTCAACATAGACAGTAGACAGTCAACATAGACAGTAGACAGTCAACATAGACAGTAGACAGTCAACATAGACAGTAGACATTCAAAATAGACAGTAGTCAGTCCACATAGATAGTAGACAGTCAACATAGACAGTAGACAGTCAACATAGATAGTAGACAGTCAACATAGACAGTAGACAGTCAACATAGACAGTATACAGTCAACATAGATAGTAAACAGTCAACATAGACAGTAGACAGTCAACATAGATAGTAGACAGTCAACATAGATAGTAGACAGTCAACATAGACAGTAGACAGTCAATGTAGACAGTCAACATAGACAGTAGACAGTCAACATAGACAGTAGACAGTCAACGTAGACAGTCAACATAGATAGTAAACAGTCAACATAGACAGTAGACAGTCAACATAGACAGTAGACAGTCAACATAGACAGTAGACAGTCAAAATAGACAGTAGACAGTCAACATAGACAGTAGACAGTCAACGTAGACAGTCAACATAGACAGTAGACAGTCAACATAGACAGTAGACAGTCAACATAGACAGTAGACAGTCAACGTAGACAGTAGACAGTCAGCGTAGACAGTCAACATAGACAGTAGACAGTCAACATAGACAGTAGACAGTCAACATAGACAGTAGACAGTCAACGTAGACAGTAGACAGTCAACATAGACAGTAGACATTCAACATAGACAGTAGTCAGTCAACATAGATAGTAGACAGTCAACATAGACAGTAGACAGTCAACATAGATAGTAGACAGTCAACATAGACAGTATACAGTCAACATAGATAGTAAACAGACAACATAGACAGTAGACAGTCAACATAGATAGTAGACAGTCAACATAGATAGTAGACAGTCAACATAGACAGTAGACAGTCAATGTAGACAGTCAACATAGACAGTAGACAGTCAACATAGACAGTAGACAGTCAACGTAGACAGTCAACATAGACAGTAGGCAGTCAACATAGATAGTAGATGGTCAACATAGACAGTCGACAGTCAACACAGACAGTAGACAGTCAACATAGACAGTAGACGGTCAACACAAACAGTAGACAGTCAACATAGACAGTAGGAGCAGTCAACATAGACGTGAACCCAGTCATAGACGTAGACAGTCCAACATAGACAGTAGACAGTCAACATAGACAGTAGACAGTCAAAATAGACAGTAGACAGTCAACATAGACAGTAGACAGTCAACGGAGGCAGTCAACATTGACATAGTAGACAGTCAACATAGACGGTAGACAGTCAACATAGACAAGTAGAATCAACATAGACAGTAGACAGTCAACGTAGACAGAAGTCAACATAGACCGATAGACAGTCAACATAGACAGTAGACAGTCAACATAGACAGTGCAGACAGTCAACATAGACAGTAGACAGTCAAGCATAGACAGTCAGTAGACATTCAAAATAGACAGTAGTCAGTCCACATAGATAGTAGACAGTCAACAGTCAACATAGACCAGTAGACGATCAACATAGATAGTAGACAGTCAACATAGACAGTAGACAGTCAACATAGACAGTCCGGTATACAGTCAACATAGATAGTAAACAGTCAACATAGACAGTAGACAGTCAACATAGATAGTAGACAGTCAACATAGATAGTAGACAGTCAACATAGACAGTAGACAGTCAATGTAGACAGTCAACATAGACAGTAGACAGTCAACATAGACAGTAGACAGTCAACGTAGACAGTCAACATAGATAGTAAACAGTCAACATAGACAGTAGACAGTCAACATAGACAGTAGACAGTCAACATAGACAGTAGACAGTCAACATAGACAGTAGACAGTCAACGTAGACAGTCAACATAGACCGTAGACAGTCAACATAGACAGTAGACAGTCAACATAGACGGTAGACAGTCAACAGACAGTAGACAGTCAACGCAGACAGTAGACAGTCAGCGTGAACAGTCAACATAGACAGCAGGACAGTCCAACATAGACGGTAGATAGCCAACACAGACAATAGAGCTTGATCAAAAAGCGTGAGCCCAGCAGACAAGTCAACATACAGACAGCATACAGTCAACATAGATAGTAAACAGTCAACATAGACAGTAGACAGTCAACATAGATAGTAGACAGTCCCAACATAGACAGGTAGACAGTCAATGCAGCCCAGTCAGCATAGACAGTAGACAGTCATAGATAGTAGACAGTCAACATAGACAGTGGGCAGTCAACATAGATAGTAGACAGTCAACATAGCGACAGTAGACAGTCAACATAGACAGTATACAGTCAACATAGATAGTAAACAGTCAACATAGATAGTAGACAGTCAACACAGATAGTAGACATCAACATAGATAGTAGACAGTCAACATAGACAGTAGACAGATCAACATAGATAGTCAGCCAGTCAACATAGACAGTAGACGATCAACATAGACAGTAGACAGTCAACATAGACAGTAGACAGTCAACATAGATAGTAGAGTCAACATAGACAGTAGGCAGTCAACATAGATAGTAGATGGTCAACATAGACAGTAGACAGTCAACATAGACAGCAGTCAACACAGACAGTAGACGGTCACACAGACAGTAGACAGTCAACATAGACAGTAGACGGTGAAATAGATAACATAGACAGTAGACAGTCAACGTAGACAGTCAATATAGACAGCAGACAGTCAACATAGACAGTAGACCGTCAGCGTAACAGTAGAGTCACGTAGACAGCTCCAACATAGACAGTAGACAGTCAGCATGAGCTGATGGGCAGTCAACATAGATAGTAGACAGTCAACGTCGACAGTAGACGAACATAGACAGTAGACAGTCAACATAGACAGTAGACAGTCAAGCGTAGACAGTCAACATAGACAGTAGACAGTCA
>NW_025753325.1:0-10914 GCF_021184085.1 Oncorhynchus gorbuscha
TGTCATGCAGGTGAAAGAGGACCCAAAAGCGACTTGGCGAAAACAGAGTCTTTAATCCAGTAAAGTAAATACAAACAAAAAACACAACTTTCACTCGAAATGACGAGGACAAACTGGAGACTCGATCTTGAACAGCAGGTGAACAGCAGGTTGCCTCGGGAAGGCACTTGAACCAGACAGACTCAGACACCTGCTCACCACGCAGCATCTGAGGAAAACACGACACGATAGGGCGATACACAAACACAGCACGGTGAATTCTAGACAAGGAACCGACAGGACAGGAACGGAACACAAAGGAAGAAATAGGGACTCTAATCAGGGGAAAGGATCGGGAACAGGTGTGGGAAGACTAAATGATTGATTAGGGGAATAGGAACAGCTGGGAGCAGGAACGGAACGATAGAGAGAAGAGAGAGCGAGAGAGTGAGAGAGGAGGGGGAGAGAGAGGGATAGAAAGAGGGAAAGAACCTAATAAGACCAGCAGAGGGAAACGAATAGAATGGGAAGCACAGGGACAAGACAGATAATAAATGACAAAACATGACAGTACCCCCACTCACCGAGCGCCTCCTGGCGCACTCGAGGAGGAATCCTGGCGGCAACGGAGGAAATCATCAATGAGTGAACGGTCCAGCAGCACGTCCCGAGACGGAACCCAACTCCTCTCCTCAGGACCGTAACCTCCCAATCCACTAAGTATTGGTGACCCCGTCCCCGAGAACGCATGTCCATGATCTTATGTACCTTGTAAATAGGTGCGCTCTCGACAAGGACAGGGGAGGGAAGACTAACGTAGTGCGAAGAAAGGGCTTGACACAGGAGACATGGAAGACAGGATGGACTGACGAGAAGATGTCGACGGAAGAAGCAATCGCACAGCGACAGGATTGACGACCTGGGAGACACGGAACGGACCAATGAACCGCGGAGTCAACCACGAGAAGCTGTCGTAAGAGGAAGGTTGCGAGTGGAAAGCCACACTCTCTGGCCGCAACAATACCTTGGACTCTTAATCCTGCGTTTATTGGCGGCTCTCACAGTCTGTGCCCTGTAACGGCAAAGTGCAGACCTCACCCTCCTCCAGGTGCGCTCACAACGTTGGACAAACGCTTGAGCGGAGGAACTGGACTCGGCAAGCTGGGATGAGAACAGAGGAGGCTGGTAACCCAGACTACTCTGAAACGGAGATAACCTTGGTAGCAGACGAAGGAAGCGAATTGGAGCGTATTCTGCCCAGGGAGCTGTTCTGCCCAAGACGCAGGGTTTCTGAAAGAAAGGCTGCGTAGTATGCGACCAATCGTCTGATTGGCCCTCTCTGCTTGGACCGTTAGACTGGGGATGAAACCCGGAAGAGAGACTGACGGACGCACCAATCAAACGACAGAACTCCCTCCAAAACTGTGACGTGAATTGCGGGCCTCTGTCTGAAACAGCGTCTAACGGAGGCCATGAATTCTGGAATACATTCTCGATAATGATTTGTGCCGTCTCCTTAGCGGAAGGAAGTTTAGCGAGGGGAATGAAATGTCCCGCCTTAGAGAACCTATCGACAACCGTAAGAATCACAGTCTTCCCGCAGACAAAGGCAGACCGGTAATGAAGTCTAGGGCGATGTGAGACCATGGTAGAAGGAATGGGGAGCGGTCTGAGACGACCGGCAGGAGGAGAGTTACCCGACTTAGTCTGCGCGCAGTCCGAACAAGCAGCCACGAAACGGCGCGTGTCACGCTCCTGAGTCGGCCACCAAAAGCGCTGGCGAATAGACGCAAGAGTGCCTCGAACACCGGGATGACCAGCTAACTTGGCAGAGTGAGCCCACTGAAGAACAGCCAGACGAGTGGAAACAGGAACGAAAAGGAGGTTACTAGGACAAGCGGCGACGCAGTGTGCGTGAGTGCTTGCTTAACCTGTCTTTCAATTCCCCAGACTGTTAACCCGACAACACGCCCATAAGGAAGAATCCCCTCGGGATCAGTAGAAGCCACAGAAGAACTAAACAGACGGGATAAGGCATCAGGCTTGGTGTTCTTGCTACCCGGACGGTAAGAAATCACAAACTCGAAACGAGCGAAAAACAACGCCCAACGAGCTTGACGGGCATTAAGTCGTTTGGCAGAACGGATGTACTCAAGGTTCTTATGGTCTGTCCAAACGACAAAAGGAACGGTCGCCCCCTCCAACCACTGTCTAGCCATTCGCCTAGGGCTAAGCGGATGGCAGCAGTTCACGGTTACCCACATCATAGTTGCGCCAGATGGCGACAGGCGATGAGAAAATAAGCGCAAGGATGAACCTTATCGTCAGACTGGAAGCGCTGGGATAGAATGGCTCCCACGCCTACCTCTGAAGCGTCAACCTCGACAATGAATTGTCTAGTGACGTCAGGAGTAACGAGGATAGGAGCGGACGTAAAACGTTCTTTTAGAAGATCAAAAAGCTCCCCTGGGCGGAACCGGACCACTTAAAACACGTCTTGACAGAAGTAAGAGCTGTGAGAGGGGCAGCAACTTGACCGAAATTACGAATGAAACGCCGATAGAAATTAGCGAAACCTAAAAGCGCTGCAACTCGACACGTGACCTTGGAACGGGCCAATCACTGACAGCTTGGACCTTAGCGGAATCCATCTGAATGCCTTCAGCGGAAATAACGGAACCGAGAAAAGTAACGGAGGAGACATGAAAAGAGCACTTCTCAGACTTTACGTAGAGACAATTCTCTAAAAGGCGCTGTAGAACACGTCGAACGTGCTGAACATGAATCTCGAGTGACGGAGAAAAAATCAGGATATCGTCAAGATAGACAAAAACAAAGATGTTCAGCATGTCTCTCAGAACATCATTAACTAATGCCTGAAAAACAGCTGGCGCATTGGCGAGACCAAACGGCAGAACCCGGTACTCAAAATGCCCTAACGGAGTGTTAAACGCCGTTTTCCACTCGTCCCCCTCTCTGATGCGCACAAGATGGTAAGCGTTACGAAGGTCCAACTTAGTAAAGCACCTGGCTCCCTGCGGATAACGATTCTTAACCGTTATGTCATTCAGCCCTCGATAATCCACGCAGGGGCGCAGAGTACCGTCCTTCTTCTTAACAAAGAACCCCGCCCCGGCGAGAGGAAGAAGGCACTATGGTACCAGCGTCAAGAGACACAGACAAATAATCTCGAGAGCCTTACGTTCGGGAGCCGACAGAGAGTATAGTCTACCCCGAGGAGGAGTGGTCCCCGGAAGGAGATCAATACTACAATCATACGACCGGTGAGGAGGAAGGAGTTGGCTCGGGACCGACTGAAGACCGTGCGCAGATCATGATATTCCTCCGGCACTCCTGTCAAATCGCCAGGTTCCTCCTGAGAAGTAGGGACAGAAGAAACGGGAGGGATGGCAGACATTAAACACTTCACATGACAAGAAAGCGTTCCAGGATAGGATAGAATTACTAGACCAATTAATAGAAGGATTATGACATACTAGCCAGGGATGACCCAAAACAACAGGTGTAAACGGTGAACGAAAAATCAAAAAGAAATAGTCTCACTGTGGTTACCAGATACTGTGAGGGTTAAAGGTAGTGTCTCAAATCTGATACTGGGAAGATGACTACCATCTAAGGCGAACATGGGCGTAGGCTTCTCTAACTCTCTGAAAGGAATGTCATGTTTCCAACCCATGCTTCGTCCATGAAACAACCCTCAGCCCCAGAGTCTATCAAGGCACTACATGTAGCACCGAACCGGTCCAGCGTAGATGGACCGACAAAGTAGTACAGATTTTGATGGAGAGACTTGAGTAGTTGCGCTCACCTGTAGCCCTCCGCTTACAGATGAGCTCTGGCTTTACTGGACATGAATTAACAAAATGTCCAGCAACTCCATAATAGAGGCACAGGCGGTTGGTGATCCTCCGTTCCCTCTCCTTAGTCGAGATGCGAATCCCTCCCAGCTGCATGGGCTCAGACTCTGAGCCAGAGGAGGGGGATGGTTGCGATGCGGAGCAGGGAAACACCGTTGATGCGAGCTCTCTTCCACGAGCCCGGTGACGAAGATCTACCCGTCGTTCTATGCGGATGGCGAGAGCAATCAAAGAGTCCACATCTGAAGGAACCTCCGGGAGAGAATCTCATCCTTAACCACTGCGTGGAGTCCCTCCAGAAAACGAGCGAGCAGCGCCGGCCTCGTTCCACTCACTAGAGGCAGCAAGAGTGCGGAACTCAATAGAATAATCCGTTATGGACCGTTCACCTTGGCATAAGGAAGCCAGGGCCCTAGAAGCCTTCCCTACCAAAAACTGAACGGTCAAAAACCCGAATCATCTCCTCTTTAAAGTTCTGGAACTTGTTAGAGCAATCAGCCCTTGCCTCCCAGATAGCTGTGCCCCATTCTCGAGCCCGGCCAGTAAGGAGTGAAATGATCGTAAGCAACCCGAGCTCTCTCTCTAGAGTATGTGTTGGGTTGGAGAGAGAACACAATCTCACACTGCGTGAGAAAGGAGCGGCACTCAGTGGGCTGCCCGGAGTAGCAAGGTGGGTTATTAACCCTAGGTTCTGGAGGCTCAGGCAGGCCAGGAAGTAACAGGTGGCACGAGACGTAGACTCTGGAACTGTCCAGAGAGGTCGGAAACCTGAGCGGCCAGGTTCTCCACGGCATGGCGAGCAGCAGACAATTCCTGCTCGTGTCTGCCGAGCATGGCTCCTTGGATCTCACGGCAGTGTAACGAGCGTCTGAAGTCGCTGGGTCCATTCCTTGGTCGGTTCCTTCTGTCATGCAGGTGAAAGAGGACCCAAAAGCGACTTGAAAACAGAGTCTTTAATCCAGTAAAGTAAATACAAACAAAAAACACAACTTTCCTCGAAATGACGAGGACAAACTGGAGACTCGATCTTGAACAGCAGGTGAACAGCAGGTTGCCTCGGGAAGGCACTTGAACCAGACAGACTCAGACACCTGCTCACCACGCAGCATCTGAGGAAAACACGACACGATAGGGCGATACACAAACACAGCACGGTGAATTCTAGACAAGGAACCGACAGGACAGGAACGGAACACAAAGGAAGAAATAGGGACTCTAATCAGGGGAAAGGATCGGGAACAGGTGTGGGAAGACTAAATGATTGATTAGGGGAATAGGAACAGCTGGGAGCAGGAACGGAACGATAGAGAGAAAGAGAGCGAGAGAGTGAGAGAGGGAGGGGGAGAGAGAGGGATAGAAAGAGGGAAAGAACCTAATAAGACCAGCAGAGGGAAACGAATAGAATGGGAAGCACAGGGACAAGACAAGATAATAAATGACAAAACATGACAGTAATACTAACTTGTATTTACTTAGGGGGTTGAATACTTATTTATTTAAAAGTATTTTCTTACACAGTTACATTTACATTACATTTAAGTCATTTAGCAGTTAAGGGGTATGCATATTTTCTGAAGGCACTATACAACTCACAGCATGGCTAAAAAACACATCTGGTAAAATTCATCCCATATTAAAGAACAACATGATCCCTTTGGTGATGAGGAGCAGCGCAGTGTGTGTGTGTGTGTGTGTGTGTGTGTGTGTGTGTGTGTGTGTGTGTGTGTGTGTGTGTGTGTGTGTGTGTGTGTGTGTGTGTGTGTGTGTGTGTGTGTGTGTGTGTGTGTGTGTGTGTGTGTGTGTGTGTGTGTGTGTGTGTGTGTGTGTGAGCTACACGCTTCCTGCTGACACCGTAAAGAGAAGACAGGTGTTAAATGGTATCTGACAACAGTCTAATGCTCCTGAATGCGGTTTAATGTGTACATCTACAAGTTACATACAATACAAACATACAGTGCATTTGGATTCGAAACTCCTTGACTTTTTCCACATTTTGTTACGTTACACCCTTATTCTAAAATTAATTAAATATTTTATTTTCCACATCAATCTACACATAATAATTTATAATGACAAAGTGAAAAGGTTTTTAGACATTTTTGCAAATATATAAAAAATAGAGAAACAGAAATACTTAATTTACATACAGTAAGTAGTCAGACCCTTTGCTATGAGACTCAAAATTGAGCTTAGTTGCGTCTTGTTTCCATTGATCATCCTAGAGATGTTTCTACAACTTGATTGGAGTCCACTTGTGGTAAAATCTATTGATTGAACATGATTTGGAAAGGCACACACCTGTCTATATAAGGTCCCACAGTTGACAGTGCATGTCAGAGAAATATCCAAGCCGTGAAGTCGAAGGAATTGTCCATAGAGCTCCGAGACAGGATTGTGTCGATGCACCGATCTGGGGCAGGGTACCAAAAAATGTCAGCAGCATTGAGGTCCCCAAGAACACAGTGGCCTCCATCACTCTTAAATGGAAGAAGTTTGGAACCACCAAGATTCTTCGTAGAGCGGGCTGCTCTGCCAAACTGAGCAATCTCGGGAGAAGGGCCTTGGTCAGGGAGGTGAACAAGAACCCAATGGTCACTCTAACAGAGCTCCAGAGTTCCTCTGTGGAGATGGAAGGACCTTCCAAAAGGACAACCGTCTCTTCAGCGCTCCACCAATCAGACCTTCATGGCAGAGTGGCCAGATGGAAGCAACTCCTCAGTACATGGCACGTGACAGCCTAAAGACTCTCAGACCATGAGAAACAAGATTCTCTGGTCTGATGAAACCAAGATTGAACTCTTTGGCCTGAATGCCAAAGCGTCACGTCTGGAGGAAACCTGTCACCGTCCCTACGGTGAAGCATGGTGGTGGCAGCATCATCCTGTGGGGATTAGTTTTCTGCGGCAGGGACTGAGAGACTTGTCGGGATCGAGAGAAAGATGAACGGAGCAAAGTCCAGAGAGGTCCTTGATGACAACCTGCTCCAGAGTGCTCAGGACTTTTTGGGGCGAAGGTTCACCTTCAACAGGACAACGACCTAAGAACACAGCCAAGGCTTCGGGACAAGTCTCTGAATGTCCTTGAGTGACCCAGCCAGAGCCCGGACTTGAACCCGATCAAACATTTCTGGAGAGACCTGAAAATAGCGGCCTGTGTAGCGACACTCTGATCCCAACCTGACAGAGCCTGAGAGGATCCTGCAGAGAAGAATGGGAGAAACTCCCCAAATACAGGTTTGCCAAGCTTGTAGTGTCATCCCCAAGAATACTCTGCTGTAATCGCTGCTGAAGGTGCTTCAACAAAATACTCAGTATTTTTAATACATTTGAAAATAATGTCATTATAGGGTATTGGGCACACTTCCTTACACGGTACACCAAAAACAGATTTCAAATGTAGACATTTCTGCTAAGAAACAGATGGCTGTGCTATAATGACCACGAGAAAAACTTGTTCATACAGATGTAGGATCTTAATTTGAGCCAGTTTGCTACAGCAGGAAAATAATCCTGCAGCAACAATACATTGAATTATTATGTGGATTATAATTCATAGACATTTTCTTAAGGGGAAATCAAGTCTGAAAATAATAACTTCATAGGTCTTTTTAAACCTCAAATGCACGGCACATTTTTACATTTCCTGCCACAGGATGATCAACTTAAGATCCTTCATCTGTACTGTATAATTTAACAATGACATGTACTTTATTTGTGTAAATATAGGTTAAAAACAGCATATGAATACCATTTGAAATGACAATGATGATGATGGTTGTATAATGTCTAACTCACATAGAGATGCTATGGCGGTGTGAAACTCCAAACCTTCCCTTTGTATTTCAGCAGCACCCCTCTGTATCTGTTCCTCTGATCCACCGGGTATATTGTAGAGCACAGTAAAGCATCTGTGATACTGTTGTTGTTGAAACATGCAGTGCCAGAGCCTCTGTTAGTCTCTATGGCCTCTGAGGGCAGCCCTTATCTTTAACAACACGCATCTCATGCTCTCTCTGCATACAAATGAAAGACTCACTTAGGAGCTGTCTCTTTCCTCCCTCTGTCTCTCTCTCTGCCCTATTTGCTTTTTCCCGTCTGCTCTCACACTCTCTCTCTGTTCTCTTTGCCCTCTCTTTTTTTCTCTCTCAGTAGCCTTCTCTCTCTCTCTCTCTCTCTCTCTCTCTCTCTCTCTCTCTCTCTCTCTCTCTCTCTCTCTCTCTCTCTCTCTCTCTCTCTCTCTCTCTCTCTCTCTCTCTCTCTCTCTCTCTCTCTCTCTCTCTCTCTCTCTCTTTCCTCTCTCTTCTGCTCCCTTTCTCTTTCTCGTCTGTCTGCTCCCCTCTCTCCATCCATCCCTTTCTGACATGCTAATCCTGTTTAAACTTGGAAATGTAGCCATATTGTATAAGTGCTGTGTGTGTGTGTGTGTCCTGATTTATCCTCCAAACCATTTCATTCATACTGCTAGTTACTGAGCTGTGCTATCAGTGCTTTGTGAGAGGCGAAACAAAGGCATTACCTATCGCAGTCAAGTTTCTGATTGAAAAGTTGTTAGAATTTCCCAAAGGCTCATCTTTCTAAAGAAAAGTCTAGCTAACATAATAAAAGCAATTGAAAGATGGCGTCGACATACGTGGCAGCTCTGCTGCTAGCTCCTAAGCAACTTATGCTTATACTGTATTTTAGGCAGTGCCACTCCGACATTGCTCGTCCTAACATTTATATATTAATTAATTCCATTATTTTACTGTTAGATTTTGTGCGTTGTTGTGAATTGTTAGATACTGCTGCATTGTCGGAGCTAGGAACACAAGCATTTCGCTACACCGCAATAACATCTGCTAAATATATGCGTGTGATCAATACAATTAGATTTGATTTGATTTGAAAATATGTTGTTAACCTGCAAACATGCTTAGTAAAAAAATATATGTTGTTAACCTGCAAACATAGTTAGTAAAACAGTCATGTTCTGGGTTAAGTTCTCCCCTAACTCACTTAGAGTGGAGCTGGTAAGTTAAACGACAATAACATGACATTGTTAGACTCTAATGTGGATTTAAAGTGGCACTGAACATCACACAGTAATAACACTGAAATGAGGAAAGGCAGCACCCTGATCAAGTCAACAGCGATGGGTCTGAGAGAGGAATTACATCTCCATTACATGGTAAGGGACAGTAGCCTTCAAATACATTTATGGTTGACAATCTATCCTTTGCTCTGAGTGCTTCCATTTGACTTCTTCCATGGTTATGTCAAGAGAAGATAATGGCTTTTTTATCCCTGTGGGGAAATCTTGTTTGCAGCACAGTGCATATACACTGAGTTTAAAAAACGTTAAGAACACCTTCCTAATATTGAGATGAGTTTTCCTTCAGAACAATTCGTCGAGGCATGGACTCTACAAGGTGTGGAAAGGGATCCACAGGGATGCTGGCCCATGTTGACTCAAATGCTTCCGAAGGTTGTGTCAAGTTGACTGTATGTCCTTTGGTTGGTGGACAGTTCTTGATACACATGGGAAACTGTTGAGCATGAAAACCAAGCACCGTTGCAGTTCTTGACACAAACCGGTGCACCTGGCACCTAATACCACACCCAGTTCAAAGGCACTTAAATCTTCTGTCTTGCCCATTCACCCTCTGAATGGCACACACACCTAATTCATGTCTCAATTGTCACAAGGCTTCTTTAACCCGTCTCCTCCCCTTCATCGACACTGATTGAAGTGGATTTAACAAGTGACATCAATAAGGGATCATAACTTACACCTGTACAGTAGTCACCTGGTCAGTCTATGTCATGGAAAGAGCAGGTGTTCTTAATGTTTAATACACTCAGTGTATAAAAACACATCGTCAAACGTACCCTTATACTGACAATAAACGCAGGTAGAAAAGGTGCTACGCGTGACAGATCAATGATTCATCTGCACACCATATACATCATAAACATAAACACACTCAGTCAAGTACAATGTCACCTGTACCAGCCTGCTGGTTTTAACATTTAGAAGCCACTGAGACAAAATATTGCCTGGCTCTATTCTTTTTGTGCCCTGGTGCCCTATAAATGCCTGCGAGGTGTAGCTCAAACTCCTGGTAAAGAGGCTGTCTGGGGTCCATCAGTGACCTCCTGACCGGTCTGCTTGATCCCCTGCACCTTCCTTGCAGAGCTAACTATGTTTCTGTTGTATATTTATCTGAGAGACGTGCTCGTTTTATGGATAGAGCCAGCGCGTGGCTTTGTAATACAGCCTTCTGTTCTATAGAACGATATTGTCTCATTACACTCATAACCAGCTATTAGATTATAACCAAGGCCATGATACTATCAACTACATGGGGTCAGGACATATGATTAGTCTTGTCATGCTGAGAGGATGTCTTTAAAAATGGATCTATGCAACAGAGTAGAACATGAGAAATCACCAGCATTGACCTTACTATTGTGTCTGACAGAGAAAGTGATGATTCCATAATGTTATTCATTATGTGAATATACTGCAAATGCTAGTCATTAATTAAGCATGTTGCACAGTATTTGCTTTCTCAATGTTGTTACAGCTGACTAATCATACAATATATAGACAATAACTTTTCTGTGTCGTTCATCATGAGGGCACATATTTCAGATAGAAATAATTGTTGTATAGATTCGTGAACTGGATTAGTGAATCCAATTGCTGTGGAGATTTCCAACTGTTTTATTATTTATTGACAACTTGAAAATGAGTTATATTTCTGGGTTGACTGTCTCCTCTGCTAGACCCCCAAAAATATATTTTCTCTCCTCCGATCTAGGATCATCTCCCTCTGGCTTTTCATACTCAACTGAGCCTAATTTATTTGATAAGTGAGGCTCACTATGCATACTTGATCAGCCACAGATACATGGTTTTACTTTTGACTATTTTGCTGCGATTTTTCTACAATTTAATATTAATAAACGTGCCATCAGAAAGTATTCACACCCCATGGCTACTCCCACATTTAGTTGTGTTACAGCCTGAATTTAAAATGGATTAAATAGAGATATTTTATCTAGGGCCTACACAC
>NW_025753326.1:5000-10912 GCF_021184085.1 Oncorhynchus gorbuscha
GGACTATTTTCAGCTGTAACAGCCTGTAATGTTCCAAAGTCTCCACTAGATGGGGGTATTAGCTAGAATGTCTGAATTGTTCTGAAAATTCAGAGCGACATCCAACCAAACTCAAAATAGGTATTTTGTACTGTTATTATTAACCTCTAAGGTCAATGTCCGAGCCCCGGTGGAAATCGAATTAGCATAAGATAAAAAATCTCCATAAACATTCAACAATTAACGCTAGAGATATGGTTGTTTGTTGTTTGTTGTTTGTTGTTTGTTGTTTGTTGTTTGTTGTTTGTTGTTTGTTGTTTGTTGTTTGTTGTTGTGTTTCAATCCACCGCCAATGTCGCATTTCCGTATCTGTTATTAATCAAATAATTGTAAATATATATTTTTTTAAATATATATATATATACTTCAAGGGGTCAAATAGCAAAATAATCCTTGGTATGACCTTAAAACAAACCCCTCAGGGTTTAAACTCTTATGGGTTTAACAGACTGAAGACCTAAGTCTCTACTGTTGTTATTAAAACATGGTGAAAGTCTCTACTGTTGTCATTAACATGGTGAAGGTCTCTACTGTTGTCATTAACATGGTGAAGGTCTCTACTGTTGTTATTAAAACATGGTGAAAGTCTCTACTGTTGTCATTAACATGGTGAAGGTCTCTACTGTTGTCATTAACATGGTGAAGGTCTCTACTGTTGTCATTAACATGGTGAAGGTCTCTACTGTTGTCATTAACATAGTGAAGACCTAAGTCTCTACTGTTGTTATTAACATGGTGAAGACCTAGGTCTCTACTGTTGTTATTAACATGGTGAAGACCTAAGTCTCTACTGTTGTTATTAACAGGGTGAAGACCTAGGTCTCTATTGTTGTCATTAACATGGTGAAGGTCTCTACTGTTGTCATTAACATGGTGAAGGTCTCTACTGTTGTCATTAACATGGTGAAGGTCTCTACTGTTGTCATTAACATGGTGAAGGTCTCTACTGTTGTTATTAACAAGGTGAAAACCTAGGTCTCTACTGTTGTTATTAACAGGGTGAAGGTCTCTACTGTTGTTATTAACAGGGTGAAGGTCTCTACTGTTGTAATTAATATGGTGAAGGTCGCTACTGTTGTTATTAACAGGGTAAAGACCTAAGTCTCTACTGTTGTCATTAACATGGTGAAGACCTAGGTCTCTACTGTTGTAATTAATATGGTTACGGTCTCTACTGTTGTTATTAACAGGGTTACGGTCTCTAATGTTGTTTATAACAGGGTGAAGGTCTCTAGTGTTGTTATTAGGGGGCGGCAGGTAGCCAAGTTGTCAGAGTGTTGGGCCAGTAACCGATCGGTTCCTAGATCGAATCCCCGAGCTGACAAGGTAAAAACCTGTCATTTTGCCCCTGAACAAGGCAGTTCCTTGTTCTGCTGTTCCAAGGCCATCATTGTAAATAAGAATTTGTTCTTAATTAACTGGCTTGCCTAGTTAAATAAAGGTTCAAATGTAACACTGGGCTAAAGGTGGAGCAGGTGTGTCTGTAATAGTTGCTACAGTCTTTCCCCTTGTGCCGTTCACTTTCAAATCTGGAGCTTGAAGCCAGTTCCACATGTTTCGGTACGCTTCCCCAGATCTATACCTCGACACAATCTTGTCTCGGAGCTCTACGGACAATTCCTTTCGAACTCATGGCTTGATTTTTGTTCTGACTTGCACTGTCAACAGTGAGACCTTGTATTGGCAGGTGTGTGCCTTTCCAAATCATGTCCGACCAATTGATTTTACAACACGGGTGGTCTCCAATCAAGTTATAGAAACATCTCAAGGATGATCAATGGAAACAGGATGTATCTGAGCTCAATTTCGAGTCTCATAGCAAAGGGTCTTAATACTTATGTAAATAAGGTATTTCTGTTTTTTGTTTTTAGTACATTTGCGAAACATTTTACAATCCTGTTTTCACTTTTTAATTGTGAGGTATTGTATGTAGATTGATGAGTATAATTAAATGAATTAAAATAATGTAATCCATTTTAGAATAAGGCTGTTACGTAACAAAATGGTGAAAAAGGGAAGGGGTCTGAATACTTTCCGAATGCACAGTATCTTTCTATCGTATTCATTAAATAATCAATCAATGTCCGTGCAGAAACATAGATATTACAACAAACTATTCAAAAACAATCTACCTGCAACAAAGCATACTGGTAAATATGATAATGTGGCCCCTCCCACATATTTTACACTCAGAGAGATAACAGAAATGAACTCAACTTGCACAATTGGTGGCTGACTAAATACTTTTTTGCCCCACTGTATATAAACGAGTCATTCCGCAGTGTTTGTGATTATACCCTGATGAAGACAGCTTGGCTGTCGAAACGTTGGTAATTACATTTTTGCATCTGAGCTCCTAGAGTGTGTGGCTCTCCTATATTTTCACAGTCATACTCTGGACCTAGTTTTGTCCCATATGGAATAAATCTTGTGGATCTTAATGTTTTTCTTCATAATCCTGGACTATCGGACCACCATTTTATTACGAACTCAACACAGTGGAGTAACAACAACGCCACGCTGTGATTCAAATAACACTTCATTTATTCACTGCATGTGGTGTCACAATTCCACTGGTATTAATTACCCCCCTGGTATTATACCCCTGGTATTATCCCCTGGTATTAACCCCTGGTATTATCCCCTGGTATTAGCCCCTGGTATTATCCCTGGTATTATACCCTGGTATTATCCCCTGGTATTATCGCCCTGGTGATCCGGTACCACCTGGTATTATCCCCCTGGTATTAACCCCCTGGTATTAACCCCTGGTATTATACCCCTGGTATTACCCCTGGTATTAGCCCCCTGGTATTATCCCCTGGTATTATCCCCTGGTATTATCCCCTGGTATTAACCCCCTGGTATTATCCCCTGGTATTATCCCCTGGTATTATCCCCCTGGTATTAGCCCCTGGTATTAGCCCCTGGTATTATCTCCCTGGTATTATCCCCCTGGTATTATCTCCCTGGTATTATCCGCCTGGTATTATAATATAATAATAATATAATAATATATGCCATTTAGCAGACGCTTTTATCCAAAGCGACTTACAGTCATGTGTGCATACATTCTACGTATGGGTGGTCCCGGGGATCGAACCCACTACCCTGGCGTTACAAGCGCCATGCTCTACCAACTGAGCTACAGAAGGACCACAATTATCCCCCTGGTATTAATTATCCCCCTGGTATTAACCCCCTGGTATTATCCCCCTGGTATTATCCCCCTGGTATTATCCCCCTGGTATTATCCCCCTGGTATTAACCCCCTGGTATTATCCCCCTGGTATTAACCCCTGGTATTAACCCCTGGTATTATCCCCCTGGTATTATCCCCTGGTATTAACCCCCGGTATTATCCCCCTGGTATTAACCCCTGGTATTAACCCCTGGTATTATCCCCTGGTATTATCCCCTGGCATTAACTCCCTGGTATTAACCCCCTGGTATTATCCTGGTATTATCCCCTGGTATTAACTCCCTGGTATTATCCCCTGGTATTATCCCCTGGTATTAACCCCTGGTATTAACCCCTGGTATTATCCCCTGGTATTATCCCCTGGTATTAACTCCCTGGTATTAACCCCTGGTATTATCCCCTGGTATTATCCCCTGGTATTATCCCTGGTATTAACCCCTGGTATTAACCCCCTGGTATTATCCCCTGGTATTATCCTGGTATTATCCCTAGTATTAACCCCTGGTATTATCCCCTGGTATTATCCCCTGGTATTATCCCCTGGTATTATCCCCTGGTATTAACCCCCTGGTATTATCCTGGTATTAACCCCTGGTATTATCCCCTGGTATTATCCCCTGGTATTAACCCCCTGGTATTAACCCCCTTGTGTTATCCCCATTCTATTACTCTCTGGTATTATCCCCTGGTATTAACCCCTGGTATTAACCCTTGTATTATCCCCTGGTATTATCCCCTGGTATTAACCCCTGGTATTAACCCCTTGTATTAACCCCCTTGTGTTATCCCCATTCTATTAACCCCTGGTATTATCCCCTGGTATTATCCCCCTGGTATTATCCCCTGGTATTAACCCCTTGTGTTATGGCACCCCTGTATTATCCCTGGTATTAGCTTGTTATCCCCACCCATCTGGTATTAACCCCTGGTATTATCCTGACTATCCCCTGGATACCATTATCCCCTGGTATTAACCCCACTACAGTAAACACCCAGATATAACACTTTTTACCTCAACACCAAGATTTTAACACCTGCAAATGTGCTGTGTGGGTACTGTCTGTTTAACAAACATCATCGCCCCAGTAGACACCCACACCCTAGCCCACCATACCGCCCTTCCTCTATCTATCCAGTCCCATGGGGGTTCACTGGCGTGTGGAGGGTTTGGCAGGTCCAGCTGCTGTCATAAGATGCACAGCCCCCCCCCCCCTCCATACACGCACACAGCCTTAGCTATAGACCTTTTTATCATTGGACCACGGTCCCCAGGGAGGACAGAGATGAGGGCTGTGACTAGAGGAAGATCAGCTGCAACCTCTGGGGCCTCGGGATACTAGGACACATGGCTAACCTGTGGTGGCCTCGTGATGCTAGGCCACATGGCTAACCTGTGGTGGCCTCGTGATGCTAGACCACATGGCTAACCTGTGGTGGCCTCGTGATGCTAGGCCACATGGCAAACCTGTGGTGGCCTCGAGATGCTAGGACACATGGCTAACCTGTGGTGACCTCAGGATGCTAGGCCACGTGGCTAACCTGTGGTGACCTCGGGATGCTAGGTCTCATGGCTAACCTGTGGTGGCCTCGTGATGCTAGGTCTCATGGCTAACCTGTGGTGGCCTCGAGATGCTAGGTCTCATGGCTAACCTGTGGTGGCCTCGGGATGCTAGGCCACGTGGCTAACCTGTGGTGACCTCGAGATGCTAGGTCTCATGGCTAACCTGTGGGGCCTCAGGATGCTAGACCACATGGCTAACCTGTGGTGGCCTCGGGATGCTAGGCCACGTGGCTAACCTGTGGGGCCTCGGGATGCTAGGTCTCATGGCTAACCTGTGGTGGCCTCGGGATGCTAGGCCACGTGGCTAACCTGTGGGCCTCGAGATGTCTTTCTGTAGACACGTGGCTAACCTGTGGAGGCCCTGGGAGAGGTACCAGACTCTCTCTCTCTGTGTGTCCCCTCCCCCCCCCCGTGTGTGCATGCATGTTTGTGTGTAAGTGTGAGACCTCTCCTTATGTCCTTTCTGCGGTGCTGTGGCGATGAGTAAAATGATAAGATAGATCCAGGCATAGACGTGTTGCCTCCTGGGAAATCATCCCCCATGTTCGCATGGCAGCACCCCACCCAGACATATCAATAACTTGGTAATTGAATTTTCAGCACAAACACCAGCATCAAGTGGGAGTCAACGAGGTGTGTGTGTGTGTGTGTGTGTGTGTGTGTGTGTGTGTGTGTGTGTGTGTGTGTGTGTGTGTGTGTGTGTGTGTGTGTGTGTGTGTGTGTGTGTGTGTGTGTGTGCGTGCGTGCGTGCGTGCATGCGTGTGTGTGTGTGTGGTAGAGGACTGGGTGAGAATAGTGGGGAGAATGTTGTCTCCCCTCTCTGGGGATTGGACCAGCATGAATGTTTAATCTATTAAATAACAATTACCCCGTAATGGCCCAGTCTAGAGGGAGAGGGGGGGTGGTGAAGGGAGGTTGGGGGGGGTAAGGGTGGTGGAGGGGGTAAGGGTGGCGGAGGGAGGGGGTGGTCAGGTGGAGGGACGGAGGGATCTATCTGTAAATATATGGCTCTGGTGCCACCAACATGTCTGAATTCCTCCACAGAATGTATCAGAGTCCCCCCTGTCCTGCCCATTCAGCACCATGGAGCTCCACAATTGGCCTAGGCCT
>NW_025753327.1:5000-10910 GCF_021184085.1 Oncorhynchus gorbuscha
GGAAGAAACCAAAAGTGAGGGAGCAAAGAAAGACGGGGGAAAAGAGAGAGAGAGGAAGGAAATGACAGAGAGAGGCAGAGAGAAAGAGAGAGGGAGGAAATGACAGAGAGAGGCAGAGAGAAAGAGAGAGGGAGGAAATGACAGAGAGAGGCAGAGAGAAAGAGAGAGGGAGGAAATGACAGAGAGAGGCAGAGAGAAAGAGAGAGGGAGGAAATGACAGAGAGAGGCAGAGAGAAAGAGAGAGGGAGGAAATGACAGAGAGAGGCAGAGAGAAAGAGAGAAGGAGGAAATGACAGAGAGAGGCAGAGAGAAAGAGAGAGGGAGGAAATGACAGAGAGAGGCAGAGAGAAAGAGAGAGGGAGGAAGGAAATGACAGAGAGGCAGAGAGAAAGAGAGAGGGAGGAAGGAAATGACAGAGAGAGGCAGAGAGAAAGAGAGAGGGAGGAAATGACAGAGAGAGGCAGAGAGAAAGAGAGAGGGAGGAAATGACAGAGAGAGGCAGAGAGAAAGAGAGAGGGAGGAAATGACAGAGAGAGGCAGAGAGAAAGAGAGAGGGAGGAAATGACAGAGAGAGGCAGAGAGAAAGAGAGAGGGAGGAAATGACAGAGAGAGGCAGAGAGAAAGAGAGAGGGAGGTAGATGGATGGTGATTGTGGTGGTCACCTCCGTCAGTGTGAAATTGGACGCCAGCTGCCTGGTCAAGCTGTGTCTCAGTGTGTCAACACAGTAGTAGATGTGGCCACGGCTTGCCCAGCGTAGGAACTCGTTGTCCTCTCCCTTCCTCCATCTTTCTCTTTCTCGCCTTCCTCAACGTGATTTGTGGTGCCCAGCGCTACAGGGGAGGGAAGACAGTAGATGCAGACTTTAATAAAATACGAGAAAGAAAGAAGGAGAGAAGAGCAAATTGGAGATGAAAATAAAGGGTCCTGGCCCTAGCAGTTGTCAGGCCACAGCATTGTGTGTCTACACTCATACAGGACTTGTCTGTAAATCTCCATACAGATGGACAGTTACAAGCACACAGCAGGCCTCATTCATATACCATGAGTCAAATCTATACCATTAACATTTTATTCGGACAATGTGTGTCTGTGGGCCTTTACACACATTATTACACACACATACATACACACACACCAGATACACACACACATGTGACATACACACACACGAACACGACATACACACACATTATTACACACACACACACCAGATACACACACACACACACATACACACACACACACCACACACACCACACACGCACACACCACACACGCACACACCACACACACACACACACACACACACATACACACCACACACACACACACACACACACACCATGTAAAGTACATGTGGCTCATAAAGTACATGTGGCTGGTAAAGTACATGTGGCTGGTAAAGTACATATGGCTGGTAAAGTACATATGGCTGGTAAAGTACATGTGGCTGGTAAAGTACATGTGGCTGGTAGTACACATGTGGTAAAGTACATATGGCTGGTAAAGTACATGTGGCTGGTAAAGTACATGGCTGGTAAAAGTACATGTGGCTGGTAAAGTACATGTAAAGTACATATGGCTGGTAAAGTACATATGGCTGGTAAAGTACATGTGGCTGGTAAAGTACATGTGGCTGGTAAAGTACATGTGGCTGGTAAGTACATGTGGCTGGTAAAGTACATGTGTATTGGTAAAGTACATATGGCTGGTAAAAAGTACATATGGCTGGTAAAGTACATGTGGCTGGTAAAGTACATGTGGCTGGTAAAGTACATGTGGCTGGTAAAGTACATGTGGCTGGTAAAAGTACATGTGGCTGGTAAAGGAATACATGCATGTGCGATGTGAGTGTGTGTTGTGACTGTGTGTGTGTGTGTGTGTGTGTGTGTGTGTGTGTGTGTGTGTGTGTGTGTGTGTGTGTGTGTGGGTGTGGGGGTGTGTGTGGGTGTGTGTGTGGGTGTGGTGTGTGGGTGTGGGTGTGGGTGTGGGTGTGGGTGTGGGTGTGTGTGTGGGTGTGGGTGTGCGCACATGCGTGTGTGAGCCATCATATTTATGTTTTTTCTTTGTCCTTTTTAGCCTTCTTCCACACGTCTGTGTGTAATTGTACAGTATGAATACGTGTCTGTGTGTATTGTACAGTATGAATAAGTGTCTGTGTGTATTGTACAGTAGGAATAAGTGTCAGTGTGTATTGTACAGTATGTATACATGTCTGTGTGTATTGTACAGTATGAATACGTGTCTGTGTGTATTGTACAGTATGAATACGTGTCTGTGTGTATTGTACAGTATGAATACGTGTCTGTGTGTATTGTACAGTAGGAATAAGTGTCAGTGTGTATTGTACAGTATGTATACATGTCTGTGTGTATTGTACAGTATGAATAAGTGTCAGTGTGTATTGTACAGTATGAATACGTGTCAGTGTGTATTGTACAGTAGTAATAAGTGTCTGTGTATTGTACGAGTAGTAATAAGTGTCAATGTATTGTACAGTATGAATAAGTGTCAGTGTGTATTGTACAGTAGTAATAAGTGTCAGTGTGTATTGTACAGTATGAATAAGTGTCAGTGTGTATTGTACAGTATGAATAAGATGTCAGTGTGTATTGTAGTATGAATAAGTGTCAGTGTGTATTGTACAGTAGTAATAAGTGTCTGTGTGTATTACAGTATGAATAAGTGTCAGTGTGTATTGTACAGTATGAATAAGTGTCAGTGTGTATTGTACAGTAGGAATAAGTGTCAGTGTGTATTGTACAGTAGTAATAAGTGTCAGTGTGTATTGTACAGTAGTAATAAGTGTCAGTGTGTATTGTACAGTATGAATAAGTGTCTGTGTGTATTGTACAGTAGGAATAAGTGTCAGTGTGTATTGTACAGTATGTATACATGTCTGTGTGTATTGTACAGTATGAATACGTGTCTGTGTGTATTCTACAGTATGAATACGTGTCTGTGTGTATTGTACAGTATGAATACGTGTCTGTGTGTATTGTACAGTAGGAATAAGTGTCAGTGTGTATTGTACAGTATGTATACATGTCTGTGTGTATTGTACAGTATGAATAAGTGTCAGTGTGTATTGTACAGTATGAATAAGTGTCAGTGTGTATTGTACAGTATGAATAAGTGTCAGTGTGTATTGTACAGTAGTAATAAGTGTCAGTGTGTATTGTACAGTATGAATAAGTGTCAGTGTGTATTGTACAGTAGTAATAAGTGTCAGTGTGTATTGTACAGTAGTAATAAGTGTCAGTGTGTATTGTACAGTATGAATAAGTGTCAGTGTGTATTGTACTGTATGAATAAGTGTCAGTGTGTATTGTACAGTAGTAATAAGTGTCAGTATGTATTGTACAGTAGTAATAAGTGTCAGTGTGTATTGTACAGTATGAATAAGTGTCAGTGTGTATTGTACAGTATGAATAAGTGTCAGTGTGTATTGTACAGTAGTAATAAGTGTCAGTGTGTATTGTACAGTATGAATAAGTGTCAGTGTGTATTGTACAGTAGTAATAAGTGTCAGTGTGTATTGTACAGTAGTAATAAGTGTCTGTGTGTATTGTACAGTAGTAATACGTGTCTGTGTGTATTGTACAGTAGTAATAAGTGTCTGTGTGTATTGTACAGTAGTAATAAGTGTCAGTGTGTATTGTACAGTAGGAATAAGTGTCAGTGTGTATTGTACAGTATGTATACATGTCTGTGTGTATTGTACAGTATGAATAAGTGTCAGTGTGTATTGTACAGTAGTAATAAGTGTCAGTGTGTATTGTACAGTAGTAATAAGTGTCTGTGTGTATTGTACAGTAGTAATAAGTGTCAGTGTGTATTGTACAGTAGTAATAAGTGTCAGTGTGTATTGTACAGTAGTAATAAGTGTCAGTGTGTATTGTACAGTATGAATAAGTGTCAGTGTGTATTGTACAGTAGTAATAAGTGTCAGTGTGTATTGTACAGTATGAATAAGTGTCAGTGTGTATTGTACAGTAGTAATAAGTGTCTGTGTGTATTGTACAGTAGTAATAAGTGTCAGTGTGTATTGTACAGTAGTAATAAGTGTCAGTGTGTATTGTACAGTATGAATAAGTGTCACTGTGTATTGTACAGTAGTAATAAATGTCAGTGTGTATTGTACAGTAGTAATAAGTGTGTGTGTATTGTACAGTATGTAATAAGTGTCAGTGTGTATTGTACAGTAGTGAATAAGTGTCAGTGTGTATTGTACAGTATGAATAAGTGTCAGTGTGTATTGTACAGTATGAATAAGTGTCAATGTGTATTGTACAGTAGTAATAAGTGTCTGTGTGTATTGTACAGTATGAATAAGTGTCTGTGTGTATTGTACAGTAGTAATATGAGTGTGTATTGTACAGTAGTAATAAGTGTCAGTGTGTATTGTACAGTATGAATAAGTGTCAGTGTGTATTGTACAGTAGTAATAAGTGTCAGTGTGTATTGTACAGTATGAATAAGTGTCAGTGTGTATTGTACAGTATGAATAAGTGTCAGTGTGTATTGTACAGTATGAATACGTGTCAGTGTGTATTGTATAGTAGTAATAAGTGTCAGTGTGTATTGTACAGTATGAATAAGTGTCAGTGTGTATTGTACAGTATGAATAAGTGTCAGTGTGTATTGTACAGTAGTAATAAGTGTCTGTGTGTATTGTACAGTAGTAATAAGTGTCAGTGTGTATTGTACAGTAGTAATAAGTGTCAGTGTGTATTGTACAGTATGAATAAGTGTCAGTGTGTATTGTACAGTAGTGAATAAGTGTCAGTGTGTATTGTACAGTAGTGAATAAGTGTCAGTGTGTATTGTACAGTAGTGAATAAGTGTCAGTGTGTATTGTACAGTATGAATAAGTGTCAGTGTGTATTGTACAGTATGTAATACGTGTCAGTGTGTATTGTATAGTAGTAATAAGTGTCAGTGTGTATTGTACAGTATGAATAGTGTCAGTGTGTATTGTACAGTATGAATAAGTGTCAGTGTGTATTGTACAGTATGAATAAGTGTCAGTGTGTATTGTACAGTAGTAATAAGTGTCAGTGTGTATTGTACAGTAGTAATAAGTGTCAGTGTGTATTGTACAGTATGAATAAGTGTCAGTGTGTATTGTACAGTAGTAATAAGTGTCAGTGTGTATTGTACAGTATGAATAAGTGTCAGTGTGTATTGTACAGTAGTAATAAGTGTCAGTGTGTATTGTACAGTATGAATAAGTGTCAGTGTGTATTGTACAGTAGTAATAAGTGTCAGTGTGTATTGTACAGTAGTAATAAGTGTCAGTGTGTATTGTACAGTAGTAATAAGTGTCAGTGTGTATTGTACAGTAGTAATAAGTGTCAGTGTGTATTGTACAGTAGTGAATAAGTGTCAGTGTGTATTGTACAGTATGAATAAGTGTCAGTGTGTATTGTACAGTATGAATAAGTGTCAGTGTGTATTGTACAGTAGTAATAAGTGTCAGTGTGTATTGTACAGTATGAATAAGTGTCAGTGTGTATTGTACAGTATGAATAAGTGTCAGTGTGTATTGTACAGTAGTAATAAGTGTCAGTGTGTATTGTACAGTATGAATAAGTGTCAGTGTGTATTGTACAGTAGTGAATAAGTGTCAGTGTGTATTGTACAGTAGTAATAAGTGTCAGTGTGTATTGTACAGTATGAATAAGTGTCAGTGTGTATTGTACAGTATGTAATAAGTGTCAGTGTGTATTGTACAGTATGTATACTAGTAGTGTCAGTGTGTATTGTACAGTAGTGAATAAGTGTCAGTGTGTATTGTACAGTAGTAATAAGTGTCAGTGTGTATTGTACAGTATGTAATAAGTGTTCAGTGTGTATTGTACAGTATGTAATAAGTGTCAGTGTGTATTGTACAGTATGTAATAAGT
>NW_025753328.1:0-10909 GCF_021184085.1 Oncorhynchus gorbuscha
TATTCCTGTTCAAAGTCACGGTGAAGTCAATGTTATTGGCCGGGCAGAGAGGAGAGGAATCCTTGTCCGTCTCTCTCCATCTGACAGGCAGTGAAAGACTATAAATAAGTCACTTGGAAATTAATCAGAGCGCAGAGAAACAGATCGAGATGGAGAGAGAGCGGGGGAGGGGTGAAGAGAGAGAGGAGGAGGGATAGAGATGGAAGGAGGGAGGGCTGGAGGGAGAGAGTGAAAGACAAAGAGGGACAGAGAGTAGAAGAGAGAGCGAGTTGTTTTAAAGTCTTAATGGGTTATTTGTCATGAAGCCTGGTTGTCATTAAGAGGGAAATAGGTAATCAGGAAGTTTCAAATGAGTTGAGGAGCCACTTTCCTACCTTTCTCTCTCTCTCTCTCTCTCTCTCTCTCTCTCTCTCTCTCTCTCTCTCTCTCTCTCTCTCTCTCTCTCTCTCTCTCTCTCTCTCTCTCTACCTTCTCTCTCTCTCTACCTTTCTCTCTCTACCTTCTCTCTCTATACCTTTCTCTCTCTACCTTCTCTCTCTCTCTCTCTCTCTCTCCCGATTGCTCTGATCAACTACTCTATATCTCGCTCTCTCTCTCTCTTTCTTTCTCTCCCCCTCTCTCCCTATTGCTCTGATCAACTACTCTATCTCTCTCTCTCTCTCTCTCTCTCTCTCTCTCTCTCTCTCTCTCTCTCTCTCTCTCTCTCTCTCTCTCTCTCTCTCTCTCTCTCTCTCTCTCTCTCTCTCTCTCTCTCTCTCTCTCTCTCTCTCTCTGAAGCTCTGAAGCTCTGAAGGAAGGTATTATTGCATGTCTGGAGAGACAGTGGAAGAGTTGGAGAGGATAATGCTTACACATAACTTCAGGAGATGTGGACACCATATTTATATGCTTATTCCCACCCAGTCAGTTGTATGAATGTGGATGGATATATCTAGAATGATTCATCCACTGCCTACAAGCACTAACCACTGTCTACAAACACTAACCAATGTCTAGAAACACTAACCAATGTCTACAAACACTAACCAATGTCTACAAACACTAACCAATGTCTACAAACACTAACCAATGTCTACAAACACTAACCAATGTCTACAAACACTAACCAATGTCTAGAAACACTAACCAATGTCTACAAACACTAACCAATGTCTACAAACACTAACCAATGTCTATAAACACTAACCAATGTCTAGAAACACTAACCAATGTCTAGAAACACTAACCAATGTCTACAAATACTAACCAATGTCTAGAAACACTAACCAATGTCTATAAACACTAACCAATGTCTACAAACACTACCCAATGTCTACAAAACAATATCTACAAACACTAACCAATGTCTACAAACCAATGTCTATAAACACTAACCAATGTCTACAAACCAATGTCTATAAACACTAACCAATTTCTACAAACACTAACCAATGTCTACAAACACTAACCAATGTCTACAAACACTAACCAATGTCTACAAACACTAACCAATGTCTACAAACACTAACCACTGTCTACAAACACTAACCAATGTCTACAGACACTAACCAATGTCTACAAACACTAACCAATGTCTATAAACACTAACCAATGTCTAGAAACACTAACCAATGTCTACAAACACTAACCAATGTCTACAAACACTAACCAATGTCTAGAAACACTAACCAATGTCTACAAATACTAACCAATGTCTAGAAACACTAACCAATGTCTACAAACACTAACCAATGTCTACAAACACTAACCAATGTCTAGAAACACTAACCAATGTCTACAAACACTAACCAATGTCTACAAACCAATGTCTATAAACACTAACCAATGTCTACAAACCAATGTCTATAAACACTAACCAATGTCTACAAACACTAACCAATGTCTACAAACACTAACCAATGTCTACAAACACTAACCAATGTCTACAAACACTAACCAATGTCTATAAACACTAACCAATGTCTACAAACACTAACCAATGTCTACAAACCAATGTCTATAAACACAAACCAATGTCTACAAACACTAACCAATGTCTACAAACCCTAACCAATGTCTACAAACCAATGTCTAGAAACACTAACCAATGTCTATAAACACTAACCAATGTCTAGAAACACTAACCAATGTCTAGAAACACTAACCAATGTCTAGAAACACTAACCAATGTCTACAAACACAAACCAATGTCTACAAATACTAACCAATGTCTACAAACCAATGTATATAAACACTAACCAATGTCTATAAACACTAACCAATGTCTACAAACACTAACCAATGTCTACAAACACTAACCAATGTCTACAAACACAAACCAATGTCTACAAACACTAACCAATGTCTACAAACCAATGTCTATAAACACTAACCAATGTCTATAAACACTAACCAATGTCTACAAACACTAACCAATGTCTACAAACACTAACCAATGTCTACAAACACTAACCAATGTCTACAAACACTAACCAATGTCTATAAAACACTAACCAATGTCGACAAACACTAACCAATGTCTACAAACACTAACCAATGTCTACAAACACTAACCAATGTCTACAAACACTAACCAATGTCTACAAACACTAACCAATGTCTACAAACACTAACCAATGTCTACAAACACTAACCAATGTCTACAAACACTAACAAATGTCTACAACTGTCTACTAATGTCTACTAAACAATGTCTACAAACACTAACCAATGTCTACAAACACTAACCAATGTCTACAAACACTAACCAATGTCTACAAACACTAACCAATGTCTACAAACACTAACCAATGTCTACAACTGTCTACTAATGTCTACTAAACAATGTCTAGAAACACTAACCAATGTCTAGAAACATTAACCGATGTCTACAAACACTAACCAATGTCTAGAAACACTAACCAATGTCTAGAAACACTTACCAATGTCTACAAACACTAACCAATGTCTACAAACACTAACCAACGTCTACAAACACTACCCAATGTCTACAAACACTAACCAATGTCTACAAACACTAACCAATGTCTAGAAACACTAACCAATGTCTAGAAACACTTACCAATGTCTAGAAACACTAACCAATATCTACAAACACTAACCAATGTCTAGAAACACTAACCAATATCTACAAACACTAACCAATGTCTAGAAACACTAACCAATGTCTACAAACACTAACCAATGTCTACAAACACAAACCAATATCTACAAACACTAACCAATGTCTACAAACCAAGGCCTACAAACACTAACCAATGTCTACAAACCAATGTCTATAAACACAAACCAATGTCTACAAACACTAACCAATGTCTACAAACCCTAACCAATGTCTACAAACACTAACCAATGTCTATAAACACTAACCAATGTCTAGAAACACTAACCAATATCTAGAAACACTAACTCAATGCTCAGAAACACTAACCAATGCTCCAGGTCACTAACCAATGTCTACAAACACTAACCAATGTCTACAAACACTAACCAATGTCTAGAAACACTAACCAATGTCTACAAACACAAACCAATATCTACAAACACTAACCAATGTCTACAAACCAATGTATATAAACACTAACCAATGTCTACAAACACTAACCAATGTCTACAAACCAATGTCTACAAACACTAACCACTGTCTAGAAACACTAACCAATGTCTACAAACACTAACCAATGTCTAGAAACACTAACCAATGTCTATAAACACTAACCAATGTCTACAAACACTAACCAATGTCTACAAACCAATGTCTAGAAACACTAACCAATGTCTATAAACACTAACCAATGTCTAGAAACACTAACCAATGTCTAGAAACACTAACCAATGTCTAGAAACACTAACCAATGTCTACAAAACACTAACCAATGTCTACAAAACACTAACCAATGTCTACAAACACTAACCAATGTCTAGAAACACTAACCAATGTCTAGAAACACTAACCAATGTCTAGAAACACTAACCAATGTCTAGAAAATTACCAACCAATGTCTAGAAACACTAACCAATGTCTACAAATACTAACCAATGTCTACAAACACTAACCAATGCTGAAACACTAACCAATGTCTACAAACACAAACCAATGCTCCATAAACACTAACCAATGTCTACAAAACCAATGTATATAAACACTAAACCAATGTCTACAAACACTAACCAATGTCTACAAAACCAATGTCTACAAACACTAACCACTGTCTAGAAACACTAACCAATGTTCAACACGCTAACCAATGCTCCATAAACACTAACCAATGTCTATAAACACTAACCAATGTCTATAAACACTAACCAATGTCTACAAACACTAACCAATGTCTACAAACACTAACCAATGTCTACAAACACTAACTTCAGCCGTCTATAAAACACCAACCATGCTCAAACACTAACCAATGTCTACAACCTCACTAACCAATGTCTACAAACACTAAACCAATGCTCACAACTGTCTACTAATGTCTACTAACCATGTCTACAAACACTAACCGATGTCTACAAACACTAACCAATGTCTAGAAACACTAACCAATGTCTCCTCACAAACACTAAACCAATGTCTACAAACACTAACCAATGTTCTACAACTGTCTACTAATGTCTACTAACCAATGTCTACAAACACTAACCAATGTCTACAAACACTAACCAATGTCTAGAAACACTAACCAACAAACACTTACCAATGTCTACAAACACTAACCAATGTCTACAAACACTAACCAACGTCTACAAACACTACCCAATGTCTACAAACACTAACCAATGTCTACAAACACTAACCAATGTCTACAAACACTAACCAATGTCTAGAAACACTAACCAATGTCTAGAAACACTTACCAATGTCTACAAACACTAACCAATATCTACAAACACTAACCAATGTCTAGAAATGGTCTTCAATCAATATCTACAAACACTAACCAATGTTCAGGAAACACTAACCAATATCTACAAACACTAACCAATGTCTACAAACACAAACCAATATCTACAAACACTAACCAATGTCTACAAACCAAGGCCTACAAACACTAACCAATGTCTACAAACCAATGTCTATAAACACAAACCAATGTCTACAAACACTAACCAATGTCTACAAACCCTAACCAATGTCTACAAACCAATGTCTAGAAACACTAACCAATGTCTATAAACACTAACCAATGTCTAGAAACACTAACCAATATCTAGAAACACTAACCAATGTCTAGAAACACTAACCAATGTCTAGAAACACTAACCAATGTCTACAAAACACTAACCAATGTCTATAAACACTAACCAATGTCTAGAAACACTAACCAATGTCTACAAACACAAACCAATATCTACAAACACTAACCAATGTCTACAAACCAATGTATATAAACACTAACCAATGTCTACAAACACTAACCAATGTCTACAAACCAATGTCTACAAACACTAACCACTGTCTAGAAACACTAACCAATGTCTACAAACACTAACCAATGTCTAGAAACACTAACCAATGTCTATAAACACTAACCAATGTCTACAAACACTAACCAATGTCTACAAACCAATGTCTAGAAACACTAACCAATGTCTATAAACACTAACCAATGTCTAGAAACACTAACCAATGTCTAGAAACACTAACCAATGTCTAGAAACACTAACCAATGTCTACAAAACACTAACCAATGTCTACAAAACACTAACCAATGTCTACAAACACTAACTAATGTCTAGAAACACTAACCAATGTCTAGAAACACTAACCAATGTCTAGAAACACTAACCAATGTCTAGAAACACTAACCAATGTCTAGAAACACTAACCAATGTCTACAAAACACTAACCAATGTCTACAAACACTAACCAATGTCTAGAAACACTAACCAATGTCTACAAACACAAACCAATGTCTACAAACACTAACCAATGTCTACAAACCAATGTATATAAACACTAACCAATGTCTACAAACACTAACCAATGTCTACAAACCAATGTCTACAAACACTAACCACTGTCTAGAAACACTAACCAATGTCTACAAACACTAACCAATGTCTACAAACACTAACCAATGTCTATAAACACTAACCAATGTCTATAAACACTAACCAATGTCTACAAACACTAACCAATGTCTACAAACACTAACCAATGTCTACAAACACTAACCAATGTCTATAAAACACTAACCGATGTCTACAAACACTAACCAATGTCTACAAACACTAACCAATGTCTACAAACACTAACCAATGTCTACAACTGTCTACTAATGTCTACTAACCAATGTCTACAAACACTAACCGATGTCTACAAACACTAACCAATGTCTACAAACACTAACCAATGTCTAGAAACACTAACCAATGTCTAGAAACACTAACCAATGTCTACAAACACTAACCAATGTCTAGAAACACTAACCAATGTCTAGAAACACGAACCAATGTCTACAAACACTAACCAATGTCTACAAACACTAACCTACGTCTACAAACACTACCCAATGTCTACAAACACTAACCAATGTCTACAAACACTAACCAATGTCTAGAAACACTAACCAATGTCTAGAAACACTTACCAATGTCTACAAACAATAACCAATATCTACAAACACTAACCAATGTCTAGAAACACTAAACAATGTATATAAACACTAACCAATGTCTACAAACACTAACCAATGTCTACAAACACTAACCAATGTCCACAAACATTAACCAATGTCCACAAACACTAACAGCACCCCGTTGATTAGAGTTGACCAGCACCCCGTTGATTAGAGTTGAACAGCACCCCGTTGATTAGAGTTGACCAGCACCCCGTTGATTAGAGTTGACCAGCACCCCGTTGATTAGAGTTGACCAGCACCCGTTGATTAGAGTTGAACAGCACCCGTTGATTAGAGTTGACCAGCACCCCGTTGATTAGAGTTGACCAGCACCCGTTGATTGGTTGACCAGCACCCCATTGATTAGAGTTGACCAGCACCCGTTGATTAGAGTTGACCCAGCACCCGTTGATTAGAGTTGACCAGCACCCGTTAAGTTAGAGTTGAACAGCGCGTTGATTAGAGTTGACCAGCACCCGTTGATTAGTTGACCCAGCACCCCATTGATTAGAGTTGACAAGGACCCGTTGATTAGAGTTGACCAGCGCAGATTGATTAGAGTTGACCAGCACCCGTTGATTAGAGTTGACCAGCACCCCGTTGATTAGAGTTGACCCAGCACCCCGTTGATTAGAGTTGACCACCACCCCATTGATTAGAGTTGACCACCACCCCGTTGATTAGAGTTGACCAGCACCCCGTTGATTAGAGTTGAACAGCACCCCGTTGATTAGAGTTGAACAGCACCCTGTTGATTAGAGTTGACCAGCACCCCGTTGATTAGAGTTGACCAGCACCCGTTGATTAGTTGACCAGCACCCCCATTGATTAGAGTTGAACAGCACCCGTTGATTAGAGTTGAACAGCACCCCGTTGATTAGAGTTGACAGCACCCCGTTGATTAGAGTTGACCAGCACCCCGTTGATTAGAGTTGACCAGCACCCGTTGATTAGAGTTGACCAGCACCCGTTGATTAGAGTTGACCAGCACCCGTTGATTAGAGTTGACCACCACTAACCCAACAAGTGGACTACATCAAACTAACTCTCAGGGGCTTCACGGGAGATTTGATTAGAAGTTAGTTTTGTACCTTAATTCTCAGCAAACACAGAGCTACGTTAATGCTGCTGTAGGGGTTCATTGACGACAGGGCTGAGGAGTTCATTCGTCAGCTGTGTGTGTGTGCGTTTGTTTGTGTGTGTGTGTGTGTGTGTCAGGACAATCGATGTAATCACCGAGGAGCTTAAATGAGGTGTGGGGTTAAACACCAGGAGACTGCAGGTTGGTGGTGTGTGTGCAGCCTTGGATGTGACTGCTAGTGTGTGTGTGTGTGTGTGTGTGTGTGTGTGTGTGTGTGTGTGTGTGTGTGTGTGTGTGTGTGTGTGTGTGTGTGTGTGTGTGTGTGTGTGTGTGTGTGTGTGTGTGTGTGTGTGTGTGTGTGTGTGTGTGTGTGTGTGTGTGTGTGTGTGTGTGTGTGTGTGTGTGTGCCTTGATGTGACTGCTAATGCTCCCACTGAACACATCAAGGACAACAGAGCATCAACGTATACAACCAGGACAAGTTGGCACAAAACTCAAACATCAAGAAAATATGATGTGCACTGTCTCTATAGACACACACACATACACTATCTCTATAGAAACACACACATACACTGTCTCTATAGAAACACACACCAATACACTGTTTCTATAGACACACACACATATACACTGTCTCTATAGAAACACACACATATACACTGTCTCTATAGAAACACACACAATTACACTGTCTCTATAGACATACACACTGTCTCTATAGAAACACACACATATACACTATCTCTATAGACACACACACATATACACTGTCTCTATAGAAACACACACATATACACTGTCTCTATAGAAACACACACAATTACACTGTCTCTATAGACACACACATATACACTGTCTCTATAGACACACACACATATACACTGTCTCTATAGACACACACACATATACACTGTCTCTATAGAAACACACACAATTACACTGTCTCTATAGACACACACACATACACTGGTCTCCATAGAAACACACACATACACTGTCTCTATAGACACACACATATACACTGTCTCTATAGACACACACACATATACACTGTCTCTATAGACACACACACATATACACTGTCTCTATAGACACACACACATACACTGTCTCTATAGACACACACATATACACTGTCTCTATAGACACACACACATATACACTGTCTCTATAGACACACACACATACACTGTCTCTATAGACACACACATACACACTGTCTCTATAGACACACACATATACACTGCCTCTATAGACACACACATATATACACTGTCTCTATAGACACACACATATACACTGCCTCTATAGACACACACACATATACACTGTCTCTATAGACACACACACATACACTGTCTCTATAGACACACACATATACACTGTCTCTATAGAAACACACACACATATACACTGTCTCTATAGAAACACACACACATATACACTGTCTCTATAGAAACACACACATATATACACTGTCTCTATAGAAACACACACACATATACACTGTCTCTATAGAAACACACACATATACACTGTCTCTATAGACACACACACATATACACTGTCTCTATAGACACACACACACACACACATACACACTGTCTCTATAGACACACACACATATACACTGTCTCTATAGACACACACATATATACACTGTCTCTATAGACACACACATATACACTGTCTCTATAGACACACACACATACACTGTCTCTATAGACACACACACATACACACTGTCTCTATAGACATATACACTATCTCTATAGACACACACATATACACTGTCTCTATAGACACACACACACATACACACTGTCTCTATAGACATATACACTGTCTCTATAGACACACACACATACACACTGTCTCTATAGACACACACATATACACACTGTCTCTATAGACACACACACATATACACTGTCTCTATAGACACACACATACACACTGTCTCTATAGACACACACATACACACTGCCTCTATAGACACACACACATATACACACTGCCTCTATAGACACACACACATATACACACTGCCTCTATAGACACACACATACACACACACACACACACACACATATACACTGTCTCTATAGACACACACACATATACACTGTCTCTATAGACACACACATATACACTGTCTCTATAGACACACACATATACACACTGTCTCTATAGACACACACATATACACTGTCTCTATAGACACACACACATATACACTGTCTCTATAGAAACACACACACATATACACTGTCTCTATAGAAACACACACATACACTGTCTCTATAGAAACACACATATACACTGCCTCTATAGACATTGGGTTTGTTTTCAAATTCTTTGTGGATCTGTGTAATCTGAGGGAAATATGTGTCTCTAATATGGTCATACATTCGGCAGGAGGTTAGGAAGTGCAGCTCAGTTTCCACCTCATTTTGTGGGCAGTGTGAACATAGCCTGTCTTCACTTGAGAGCCATGTCTGCCTACGGCGGCCTTTATCAATAGCAAGGCTATGCTCACTGAGTCTGTACATAGTCATAGTCATAGTCTGTTCATAGGTGGTTGTAGAATTTAACGGCTCTTTTCTGGATTTTGATAATTAGCTGTTATCGGCCTAATTCAGCTCTGCATGTATTATTTGGTGTTCTACGTTGTACACGGAGGATGTTTTTGCAGAATTCTGCATGCAGAGTCTCAATTTGGTGTTTGTCCCATTTTGTGAAGTCTTGGTTGGTGAGCGGACCCCAGACGTCACAACCCTGTCTCTCTCTGTCTGTCTAGGTTTCCTAACTCTGTCTCTGTCCCTGTCTCTCTCAGTCTGTCTCTGTCCCTGTCTCTCTCTGTCTGTCTAGGTTTCTCTCTCTATCTCTCAGTCTGTCTCTGTCCCTGTCTCTCTCTGTCTGTCTTAGGTTTCTCTCTCTGTCTCTCTCTCAGTCTGTCTCTGTCCCTGTCTCTCTCTGTCTGTCCAGGTTTCTCTCTATGTTTCTCTCTCAGTCTGTCTCTGTCCCTGTCTCTCTCTCTGTAATAATAATAATAATAATATATGCCATTTAGCAGACGCTTTTATCCAAAGCGACTTACAGTCATGTGTGCATACATTCTACGTATGGGTGGTCCCGGGGATCGAACCCACTACCCTGGCGTTACAAGCGCCATGCTCTACCAACTGAGCTACAGAAGGAC
>NW_025753329.1:0-10908 GCF_021184085.1 Oncorhynchus gorbuscha
TCCCCAGGTCTCAACCATGATGTTAGTCCTGTCCCCAAGTCTCAACCATGATGTTAGTCCTGTGTTTTATTGACTGTCTTCCTGTCCCCAGGTCTCAACCATGATGTTAGTCCTGTCCCCAGGTCTCAACCATGATGTTAGTCCTGTGTTTTATTGACTGTCTTCCTGTCCCCAGGTCTCAACCATGATGTTAGTCCTGTGTTTTACTGACTGTCTTCCTGTCCCCAGGTCTCAACCATGATGTTAGTCCTGTCCCCCGGGTCTCAACCATGATGTTAGTCCTGTGTTTTATTGACTGTCTTCCTGTCCCCAGGTCTCAACCATGATGTTAGTCCTGTGTTTTATTGACTGTCTTCCTGTCCCCAGGTCTCAACCATGATGTTAGTCCTGTCCCCAGGTCTCAACCATGATGTTAGTCCTGTGTTTTATTGACTGTCTTCCTGTCCCCAGGTCTCAACCATGATGTTAGTCCTGTGTTTTATTGACTGTCTTCCTGTCCCCAGGTCTCAACCATGAGCGGGGTCCTGTGTTTTATTGACTGTCTTCCTGTCCCCAGGTCTCAACCATGATGTTAGTCCTGTGTTTTTATTGACTGTCTTCCTGTCCCCAGGTCTCAACCATGATGTTAGTCCTGTGTTTTATTGGACTGTCTTCCTGTCCCCAGGTCTCAATCCATGATGTTAGTCCTGTCCCCAGGTTCAACCATGATGTTAGTCCTGTGTTTCTGACTGTCTTCCTGTCCTCAGGTCTCAACCATGATGTTAGTCCTGTGTTTTATTGACTGTCTTCCTGTCAACCTCAGTGGTCTCAACCATGATGTTAGTCCTGTGTTTACTGACTGTCTTTCCTGTCCCAGGTCTCAACCATGTTAGTCCTGTGTTTTGGTCTGACTGTCTTCCTGTCCCCAGGTCTCAGCCATGATGTTAGTCCTGTGTTTTACTGACTGTCTTCCTGTCCCCAGGTCTCAACCATGATGTTAGTCCTGTGTTTTATTGACTGTCCTGTGTCTCAACCATGATGTTACTGTTTTACTACTGTCTTCCTGTCCCCAGGTCTCAACCATGATGTTATGTTTTATCAGCCTCCTGTCCCCAGGTCTCAACCATGATGTTAGTCCTGTGTTTTACTGACTGTCTTCCTGTCCCCGGGTCTCAACCAACTGTCTTCCTGTCCCCAGGTCTCAACCATGATGTTAGTCCTGTGTTTACTGACTGTCTTCCTGTCCCAGGTCTCAAACCATGTTTAGTCCTGTGTTTTTACTGACTGTCTTCCGGTCTCTCCTGTCCCCCAGGTCTCAACCATGATGTTAGTCCTGTGTTTTTATTGACTGTCTTCCTGTCCCCAGGTCTCAACCATGATGATGTTACTGTCTTCCTGTCCCCAGGTCTCAGCCATGATGTTAGTCCTGTGTTTTACTGACTGTCTTCCTGTCCCAGGTCTCAACCATGATGTTAGTCCTGTGTTTTACTGACTGTCTTCCTGTCCCCAGGTCTCAACCATGATGTTAGTCCTGTTTTATTGACCCCAGGTCCCCAGGTCTCAATGATGTTAGTCCTGTGTTTTTTACTGTCTTCCTGACTGTCTCTTCCTGTCCCCAGGTCTCAACCATGATGTTAGTCCTGTGTTTTATTACTGTCCTGTCCCCAGGTCTCAACCATGATGTTAGTCCATGATGTTAGTCCTGTGTTTTGACTGTCTTCCCCAGGTCTCAACCATGATGTTAGTCCTGTGTTTTACTGACTGTCTTCTGTCCCCAGGTCTCAACCATGATGTTAGTCCTGTGTTGGCACTGACTGTCTCCCTGTCCCATGCAGCAGGAACTGCATGATGAAGTCCTGTGTTTTACTGACGGTACCAACACCGTCTTCCTGACCCACCAGGTCTCATACCTTATGATGTTAGTCCTGTGTTTTACTGACTGTCTTCCTGACCCCAGGTCTCATACCACTTCTTAGAGCAGAACATGGCTAATTAGATGTGTCTGCTGACCCGTTCATGGGCATGGCGGTGGAGTTTAAAGAGATCTCCTTTGACACCATGCAGCAGGAACTGCAGTTAGAATTTCTCTGAAGACCATTAGTACTATAGCCTTCGTCATTAATCTAATAGTACCAACACTCTGACCCACACACTCAATACTATACCACACTCTCTAATAATACCTTACTCCCCTCTGACCCACACACTCTCTCTAATAGTACTATACTCCCCTCTGACCCACACACTCTCTCTAATAATACTATACTCCCCTCTGACCCTGCTGGAATTCCCCCTCAATGCAACAGTCCACCTCACATCTATAAACACAAAAAGTTCAAACGGTCATAACAGGATGTTGTCTGTAGATGTATTTTTTTTTGACAAATTGAGGAACCAAACTGTCATAGGAGCTGACATGTAGGAGTTAGTATCCTTATTGTTACTGTGACGTTGGTCGCCCTCTCAGAAGTCTGTAATGTGTTTGAGGGTTGCCTTGACACACGGATATTCCTCTGTCTGCCGCCCACCTCAATGTCTTCCTGTCTCTTTTGTCTGTAGCCGTTGACTAAGATGGTGTACTGCAAGATTGACCAGACAGAGAAAGGTTATCGTGAGGTAAGCCAAAATAAGAATATTTTAAGAACGTGCTATTCTAATCGTATTCTGCGATGTCAGCGGCTGCGTTTGGCAGGCTAAAGCTGTGTCAGTATTACGCACAATGTAGCGAAACATTTTTGCAACAGAAAACGGAAAACTGGTGTTGTAGTAGTCCCTCCCTTTTTCAGTCCTTTTTCTTCCGTTTGGTGCCTGATGAATATGACCCTGTAATAGACACTCTTTACTGTGTAGCAATCAGCTCAAGGTTTCTGACAACTGTTCTTCAGAGCTCCCCACTATAAACCATAGAGTTGGTCTTTGTTCTTGTGTTGCTGTACAGAAATACTTTTTTTTCACCTTTGGAGGCTTTTGTTTTTGCCAGTTGAGTATAAATGCTATTGTTGATGGGTTTCCGCAAAGGAAATCTAGACATCTATTTTTACTCTGTGCTACAAAGCAGGTTCCCTTTGACTCTGATCTGATTGGTGCTTACGGTTGTGGTATGTTCTATGCATACTTATTAATCATAGGGTTTGGTTGTGTGTATGACAAGGAAAATGTCTTCAGACGATATAGGCACTTCACTGTCAGAGGGAGACTCAAAGCTCTTAAGATTTCCAATGATACCTTTCAGGGTTGCCAGGTATGGCATTATGCTCCCCTTTCCCTAACCAGGTGTGTTCATCTCTGCCCCCATCAGCCACAGCACACACCGCACCTTCGGCAAGCAGCAGTGGCAGCAGCTCTACGACAGTCTCAGCTCCTGGAAGGGCAATTTGGCAACTGTGAAGACCAGCCTCCAGACCCTGTCCCCTGCCCAAGATCTCTTCTCCAAAACCCTTTAAAAACTTCCCCTTCCTTTGTTAAACTCCCTTGGTTGAATCTTCAGTCACCATTTTTATATTCACCCAATAAAAGACTAATTGAGATCTTCCATGGTTGTTTTGCTTGTCTTCATACCAGATGTAAATGTCTGGCTGTTTACAGGGGCAAGTGGTAGTGCAGAAGTTTCAGCATCACATGCAAACATCAGCAGAGACCGTGTTCTCCAGAGAAGCTGCTGTCTGTTGTGTTAATGGTTGCTCTTCACCTGGTGACTCAAGCATCTGGCTCTAGTTAGACCCAGAGTGGCCATGTGAGATGGGGGTGACGGGGCTTGTTACTGAGGGTGACAAATGGGTCACCTGATTAAGAAGTTGAGAGACCCTACTTATCAGTGCTATCAACCTGACTCCTCAGCTGAGGTCAGAGCAGTGTTACTTTCAGCACTAGGTTTTTAGACTTTGGGTGAGGTGTTGGGAAACTGATCTAGTGTCAGTTTGATGTTGTTACACAGGTTAGAATACCGTGTCCTATCTCAATGGTCTCCCACCTCTAATACAGCAGTTTTATGATTTCACCAAGATGAAACATTTACTGTAATATTTATGGTATGACTGGTCTTCTCTTTATCTGTGCCACTTCCACAGAAGACTAGCGACTGGCATTGACCACATTCCTTCTCTTTATCTGTGCCACTTTCAGAAGACACATTGAACACTTATCTGTGCCACTCCACAGAAGCATTGACCACATTCTTCTTTATCTGTGCCACTTCCACAGAAGACTCTGTGCCACTTCCACAGAAGACTTCCACAGAAGACTAGCGACTGGCATTGACCATTCCTTCTCTTTATCTGTGCCACTTCCACAGAAGACTAGCGACTGGCATTGACCACATTCCTTCTCTTTATCTGTGCCACTTCCACAGAAGACTAGCGACTGGCATTGACCACATTCCTTCTCTTATCTGTGCATCTTCCACAGAAGACTGACTGGCACATTCCTTCTCTTTATCTGTGCCACTTCCACAGAAGACTAGCGACTGGCATTGACCACATTCCTTGCACTAGCCTGGTCCATCTTATTTCATGCAAAATGTCAACAGGAAACATTAAAACACTTCAACAGCCCTGGACACTGTTGGACAATTCTGAATGATAAGAGAAAATGTTCACAAAATACACTAATGAGCTGACCAGAATGGAATTCCACTCCCTCCTAATGCTGTAAGAGGACAAATGATTGGCTGTTACACTGGTGTGTTAGAATGTGATCTCTAGCAGCATTCCAGAGCATTATGTTCTGAACTGTGCTGGTGTATGTGTTGGATCAGGCATTAGATATGAAAGGGTTCTCTCCCTCGGGACTGATGAAATGGAGTTGAAGCAGAGAAGTTGTGTCAAATCAACTTCTTGCTAAAACACCACTGCTGTCATACTTTTGACGACAAATTGCAAGACAACGTCCTTTACATTGTAATGGACTTTTTCCAAAAAGATTTAGCATCACTGCACAGTTAATTTAGACAGCAGAAATACAGCGGTGGTTTGTCAGTCAAAACCAAGTCTACTTTGAAGAGACATGAGGAAGGGAGCAACACCATTGTTTGCCAGTCTACTGGGCAGAGCCAAAACCAAACAGAAACCTGTGTGTTAATGGTGATGTCACAGCTCTGGCCCAGCAGCGTCTGCAGAAGCTCAAGGCTCACTCCTATCCCAGAGTCCTCTGGGAGAAGCATCCCTGGTCTCTTTCAGAGGGAGTAAATCACACAACACTCATGGTCACCACCAGCAAGGTGGGGTACGGAGAAAGCAGCTTTAGACTAATGTAGTGAGACAGTTCGGTTTACTGAACACTGTGGAAGTCTCCATTAAGTCTTTCTCCATCTGCCTCTATCTCACATCACATTCCTTTTTTCTCCCATCTCTCTGTGTTTCCACCCTCTATATCCCTCTCTCTTTCTCTCAGTCTTTCTCCATCTGTCTATCTCTCCTGCTCTACTCCCATATCCCTCTTTCTCCATCTGTCTCTCTCCTGTTTACCCCCATATCCCCTTTTCACTCCATCTGCCTCTATCTCTCCTGTTTCACTCCCATATCCCTTTTCTCCATCTGTCTATCTCTCCTGTTTCCCCTATATCCCTTTTTCTTTTCTCCATCTGTCTCTATCTCCTCCTGTTTCTCCACACCCATATCCCTCTCTTTCTCCATCTGTTCTTCTATCTCTCCTGTCTCTCTCCCTGTTTTATCCTCTTTCTCCATCTGTCCTCTCCTTTCTTCTCTTTTCTTTCTCCATCTAGTGGTATGTACTGACATGTTTGTGTATCTGATTGATGAACATACACTACATGTAACTTGTAAAGCCTTTTGTCTGTAATGTATTTGTCTAACCCAGTAAGACTAGTTGTTACTGATGAGGATCCTGTATCAAATAAAACATATCTCAAATCCTCTGTTTTGTTCATCTGTTCTTCTCTCTCTGTTCCCCTTCTCTCCCTCTGTTCCCCTCTTCCCTCTTTCCCTTTTCTGTCCCCTCATGTTTCTCTCTCTCTGTTCCCTTTTCTCTCTCTGTTCCCTCTTAATCTCTGTTGTTCCCTCTTTTCTCTCTCTTCCCCTCTGTTCCCTATTTCTCTCTCCTCTGTTCCCTTCTTTCTCTCTCTCTTTCTCTCTCCCTCTGTTCCCTCTTTTTCTCCCTCTGTTTCTCTTCTCATCTTCTCTCTCTGTTCCCTCTTTCTGTTCTCTCTCTGTTCCCCCTCTTTCTGTTCTCTCTCTGTTCCCTCTTTCTCTCTCTCTGTTCCCTCTCTCTCTCTCTGTTCCCCTCTTTCTCTCTCTCTGTTTCCCCTCTTTCTCTCTCTCTGTTGTCCCTCTTCTTGTCTCTCTCTGTTTTCCCCTCTTTTTGTCTCTCTCTGTTCCCCTCTTTTTCTCTGTTCCCTTTTTCTCTCTCTCTGTTCCCCTCTTTGTGTCTCTCTCTGTTCCCTCTTTGTCTCTCTCTGTTCCCCTCTTTTGTCTCTCTGTTCCCTCTTTCTCTCTGTTTCCCCTCTTTGTCTCTCTCTCTGTTCCCCTCTTTGTCTCTGTCTGTTTCCCTCTCTTTCGCTCTCTGTTCCCCTCTCTTTCTCGCTCTCTGTTTCCCTCTCTTTCTCGCTCTCTGTTTCCCTCTTTCGCTCTCTGTTCCGCTCTCTGTTTCCCTCTTTCTTTCTGTTTCCCTCTCTTTCTCAATTCAATTCAAGGGCTTTATTGCCATGGGAAACATGTGTTAACATTGCCAAAGCAAGTGAGGTAGATAATATATAAAGTGAAATAAACAATAAAATTAAAGTAGACATCACACATACAGAAGTTTCAAAAACAAAGACATTACAAATTTCATATCTATTATATATATATATATATATACAGTGTTTTAACAATGTACAAATGGTAAAGGACACAAGATAAAAAAACAAGCATAGATATGGGTTGTATTTACAATGGTGTGTGTTCTTCACTGGTTGCCCTTTTCTCGTGGCAACAGGTCACAAATCTTGCTGCTTTGATGGCACACTGTGGAATTTCACCCAGTAGATATGAGAGTTTTTCAAAATTGGATTTGTTTTCGAATTCTTTGTGGATCTGTGTAATCTGGGGGAAATATGTCTCTCTATGGTCATACATTGGGCAGGAGGTTTCTCTCTCTCTGTTTCCCTCTTTCTCTCTCTGTTTCCATTTCTCTCTCCTAATCCCTGTTTCCCTTTCTCTCTCCCTCTCCTAATCTCTGTTTCCATTTCTCTCTCCTAATCTCTGTTTCCATTTCTCTCTCCTAATCTCTGTTTCCATTTCTCTCTTTCTCCATTTCTTTCTAATCTCTGTTTCCTTTTCTCTCTCTAATCTCTCTTTCCTAATCCTCTCTCCTAATCCCTGTTTCCCCTTTTCTCTCTCTCTCTCCCTCTCTCCTAATCCCTGTTTCCATTTCTCTCTCCTAATCTCTGTTTCCATTTGTGACGACCCTCCCACTCTGTCTGCCGTATTCTGTCGTTGTTCTTGTTTCCTTATTAGGATGCCGGTGGGCGGAGTTGAGAGGGTCGTCAGCTACATGGGAAACACCTGGGCCAGGTGTCTCCCAGGATAAATAGACCTCTTCCACATTCATGGAGGAGACTCTCCATGCAGACACCGTTGTAGATTGTGTTGTGGTTCTTGGTGGCTGTTTGTTTGTTTGCTTTGGCACCTTTCATCACCCTGCATTATCACATTCATGCATGCAAAACACTCACTTACACTACTGATTACTGATTACACACACCATTGTATATTACACTTAGTTACTTATTTAATAAATATAGATTTTGCTACTCCTTATCTCCACGTTGTCTCCCTTTGTTACGGGCTTTGAGCCGGTTCGTGACAAGTGGGGGCTCGTCCGGGATCTTTGAACTATTGGTTTGGGAGACCGTGGAGGTACGTGTTTGGATTGAATATTGTGTTTGAGTGTGATCGGCCCAGTATTGGCTGGGTTGCCTTTGCTGTTTGGTTTGTGTGCTGTGTTGGAGAGAGTATAATGGTTAGTTTCAGGCCCTGCCTAGCCTGGAACCTTGTTTTACTTTCTGTTGGGACGCCGCCAGTCCGAAGTGAGTAATCTGCTGTGTACCTCGGTGGGAGATTTGGGTAGTAGGAGGAACTTGCTACCCGGAGTTATAGCCTTTTTTCTGATAGGTTTAGCGACGTGTTTCATTTGGAATATGTTGGGCAAGTGGTTAATGTTTGCTATTTTTGTGTGGTGTCTGTGGACTGGAGAAGTTGTCTCGGGGCACATCCGTGGCTTGGTGGAATTTGCAGCATGCTGGGGAGTTCTATTTCTGCCAGCTGGCTACAGTGCGTAGCACCCACCGCAATCTGCACACTAAGACTAGGGTTGAGTTATTGTAGGTTTTGGGGAAGCTCCATATCTGCATCTCTTCTGTGGTGCTCAGGGTGATTGTCAATTCTCGGGTTGTGTTTTGGTGTGCTCAGCAGAAGGGAAAAGCGATAAAAAAAAATTTTTTGTGTGATTATGGCGTCTACGTAGATAAGTTCATTCGCTCTCCATCAGAGGAATTGTTAGATTTAGGTACTAAAGAACAGCTGTTGAAGGTCGTGGAACACTACAAGGTTGAGATTAGATAAACGTCTAAAGAATTTTATCAGGTTGATATTGAAAGCTGAATCTGATGGAGAGTGGTATTCTTGAAGTTACCACTGGCCAGCCTCTGCTGAGGATTTGTTGTCTCCCACAACGTTACAATGGCCATTCCATCGCCAATCCTAGTAGCCTCTCTTTGAACAGCAGAAAGAACTGCTTTTGTTACAGCTAGAGCATGATCGTGAGAAGCTAGAGCATGATCGTGAAGCTAGAGCATGATCGTGTGAAATATGAAAGGAATTGGCATTTAAACAAGATATGGAGCGTGCTAAAATCAGAGATTGCAACAAGAGCGTATAGAGTTGGTTGGGGAAGGAAGAGATCTCAGGGGAGAGTTTGTTTTGGGATGGTGACCCAGATTTACCTAGGGGTAGTTCCGCTTTTGGTCATGCCCCAGAGACATTTGATATTGTTGGGAACTTGCGGTTATTGCCTCGGTTTAATGAAGGGACCCCGAGACATTCTTTTCGTTGTTTGAGCGGGTTGCTGGCTAGGAGTTGGCCTGATTCTGACCGCACTTTAATGTTGCAGTGTGTGCTGACTGGTAAAGCGCAGGAAGCATATTCAGCTCTTAGTGTACACGACAGCGCCAGTTATGATAAAGTTAAAACAGCTGTGTTACAGATTTATGAATTGGTCCCCTGAGGCTTACCGCCAACGATTTAGAACTTTAAAAGGGACGATAACCAGACTCATGTTGAGTTTGCGCGACAGTTATCTTTACAGTTTAATCGCTGGTGTTCCGCCTCTGCAGTTGTGACTTTCAAGGGCTGTGTGATCTGATTATGTTAGAGCAATTTAAGGACACAATTCCTGATCGTATTGCCACGTATATTAATGAACAGAAAGTAAAGAAATGTTGCTGAAGCTGCAGTTTTGACAGGCGAGTATGTGTTGACTCACAAAAGTGTCTTTGCAGAACCCCGTATTCGGAAAGAGTGGGGGCATTCGGATAGATTTGGGCTTGGAGATACTTTGGTTCAACTAGGGTTGAACCGACTCCCCATGGTAAGGCTGACTTTGGGCAGGAGTGTCACTACTGTCAAGGTTCAGGTCATTGGAAAAACGAATGTCCACTTCTCAGGTCAAGGGTGCTTACGCTAAATCTAAGCCTGCTGCGTTAACTGCACCTGTTCCACATCAGTTCATTCTTGACTCATTTCCTCCAGGCCCAGGAGAATGTGAAAGTCCATATTGATCCAGACTATTTACCTTTCATTACAGAAGGTTTTGTGTCTATGTTAGGAAGTAAAGACTTAGTGCCAGTGAAGATCCTGAGAGACACAGGTGCCTCTGAATCATTTGTGTTGGAGTCTGTGTTACCCTTTTCTGCTGAGACTGATTCAGGGAATAGTGTTCTAATTAGGGAATAGGTTTGAACACTCTGTCAGTTCCATTGCATAAACTGATGTTGGATTGTGGGCTGGTGAAGGGTGAAGTTGTTGTGGGGGTGCGTCCTTCGTTGCCTATTGAGGGTATCGACGTTATCCTTGGGAATAACTTGGCAGGTGAGCGTGTATGGCCAGTCGTGTTTCCATCTCTAGTGGTTTCCACTAAGCCGTCATTTGTTGGGATTCCTGATGAGAGTGTACAGAGTTTCCCAGAGGTGTTCTCTGCGTGTGCAGTGACACGTTCTATGAGCCGTGGCGAACTAGTCACTGCGCCGACTAATGATAATAATACAAAGTATGTCACTGTCTTCCCTGTTATCCCGTTATCTGTAACCCGCTCAGATCTAATCAATGCTCAACGGGATGACCCCACGTTGGAAGAGTTGCGTGATCAAATTGTGCCTATAGAACAGTTGGGAGATGTCGCCCATGGCTATTTCCTCCAAGAGGATGTCCTGATGAGAAAGTGGGTGTCTCATGATAGTGTTTTTCTGGGGGAGGCTGGTATGTTGTTCCGGGGTCCTTGTTGGTCCCCGGTTTTATGGGGGAATGTGACGACCCTCCCACTCTGTCTGCCGTATTCTGTCGTTGTTCTTGTTTCCTTATTAGGATGCCGGTGGGCGGAGTTGAGAGGGTCGTCAGCTACATGGGAAACACCTGGGCCAGGTGTCTCCCAGGATAAATAGACCTCTTCCACATTCATGGAGGAGACTCTCTCCATGCAGACACCCGTTGTAGATTGTGTTGTGGTTCTTGGTGGCTGTTTGTTTGTTTGCTTTGGCACCTTTCATCACCCTGCATTATCACATTCATGCATGCAAAACACTCACTTACACTACTGATTACTGATTACACACACCATTGTATATTACACTTAGTTACTTATTTAATAAATATAGATTTTGCTACTCCTTATCTCCACGTTGTCTCCCTTTGTTACGGGCTTTGAGCCGGTTCGTGACAC
>NW_025753330.1:0-10907 GCF_021184085.1 Oncorhynchus gorbuscha
TTCTGTACTGAGACAACTTGATGTACAGGACACCCCCTGGACAGGACACTAGTCCATCTCCTGTTTCTGTAGTGAGACAGCTTGATGTACAGGACACCCCCTGGACAGGACAGGAAACTAGTCTCCTGAATCTATGTTGCGTGTCAAGCAGAGAGGCATAAAACGGAATCTAACCCATAACCTCTAACCACAAGGCCTCTGAATTGGTTATAGTGATCAATCTACACACCATGTCCTGTCCCCCACACCGTTCTCTACACACCATGTCCTGTCCCCCACCCCGTTCCCTACACACCATGTCCTGTCCCCCATCACGTTCCCTACACACCATGTCCTGTCCCCCACCCCCACCCCGTTCCCTACACACCATGTCCTGTCCCCCATCACGTTCCCTACACACCATGTCCTGTCCCCCATCACGTTCCCTACACACCATGTCCTGTCCCCCACCCCCACCCCGTTCCCTACACACCATGTCCTGTCCCCCACCCCCACCCCGTTCCCTACACACCATGTCCTGTCCCCCACCCCCACCACGTTCCCTACACACCATGTCCTGTCCTACAGCCCGTTCCCTACACACCATGTCCTGTCCTACAGCCCGTTCCCTACACACCATGTCCTGTCCTACAGCCCGTTCCCTACACACCATGTCCTGTCCTACAGCCCGTTCCCTACACACCATGTCCTGTCCTACAGCCCGTTCCCTACACACCATGTCCTGTCCTACAGCCCGTTCCCTACACACCATGTCCTGTCCCCCATCACGTTCCCTACACACCATGTCCTGTCCCCCACCCCGTTCCCTACACACCATGTCCTGTCCTACAGCCCGTTCTCTACACACCATGCCCTGTCCCCCACCCCCACCCCGTTCCCTACACACCATGTCCTGTCCCCCATCACGTTCCCTACACACCATGTCCTGTCCCCACCCCGTTCCCTACACACCATGTCCTGTCCCCACCCCGTTCTCTACACACCATGTCCTGTCCCCCACCCCGTTCCCTACACACCATGTCCTGTCCTACAGCCCGTTCCTACACACCATGTCCTGTCCTACAGCCCGTTCTCTACACACCATGTCCTGTCCCCCACCCCGTTCTCTACACACCATGTCCTGTCCCCCACCCCGTTCCCTACACACCATGTCCTGTCCCCCACCCCCACCCCGTTCCCTACACACCATGTCCTGTCCCCCACCACGTTCCCTACACACCATGTCCTGTCCCCCACCCCGTTCTCTACACACCATGTCCTGTCCCCCACCCATTCTCTACACACCATGTCCTGTCCCCCACCCCGTTCTCTACACACCATGTCCTGTCCCCCACCCCGTTCCCTACACACCATGTCCTGTCCTACAGCCCGTTCCCTACACACCATGTCCTGTCCCCCACCCCGTTCCCTACACACCATGTCCTGTCCCCCACCCCGTTCTCTACACACCATGTCCTGTCCCCCACCCCGTTCCCTACACACCATGTCCTGTCCTACAGCCCGTTCCCTACACACCATGTCCTGTCCTACAGCCCGTTCATTACAAACACCATGTCCTGTCCCCCATCACGTTCCCTACACACCATGTCCTGTCCCCCACCCCCACCCCTTTCCCTACACACCATGTCCTGTCCTACAGCCCGTTCCCTACACACCATGTCCTGTCCCCCACCCCGTTCCCTACACACCATGTCCTGTCCTACAGCCCGTTCCCTACACACCATGTCCTGTCCCCCACCCCCACTCTGTTCCCTACACACCATGTCCTGTCCCCTACACGTTCCCTACACACCATGTCCTGTCCCCCACCCTGTTCCTACACACCATGTCCTGTCCCCACCCCGTTCCCTACACACCATGTCCTGTCCCCCACCCCGTTCCCTACACAACATGTCCTGTCCTACAGCCCGTTTCCCTACACACCATGTCCTGTCCCCACCCCGTTCCCTACACACCATGTCCTGTCCCCCACCCCGTTCCCTACACACCATGTCCTGTCCTACAGCCCGTTCCCTACACACCATGTCCTGTCCTACAGCCCGTTCTCTACACACCATGTCCTGTCCCCCATCACGTTCCCATACACCATGTCCTGTCCCCCATCACGTTCCCTACACACCATGTCCTGTCCCCCACCCCGTTCTCTACACACCATGTCCTGTCCCCCACCCCGTTCCCTACACACCATGTCCTGTCCCCCACCCCCACCCCGTTCCCTACACACCATGTCCTGTCCCCCACCCCGTTCCCTACACACCATGTCCTGTCCCCCACCCCCACCCCGTTCCCTACACACCATGTCCTGTCCCCACCCCGTTCCCTACACACCATGTCCTGTCCCCATCACGTTCCCTACACACCATGTCCTGTCCCCCACACCGTTCTCTACACACCATGTCCTGTCCTACAGCCCGTTCCCTACACACCATGTCCTGTCCCCATCACGTTCCCTACACACCATGTCCTGTCCCCACCCCGTTCCCTACACACCATGTCCTGTCCCCCACCCCCACCCCGTTCCCTACACACCATGTCCTGTCCCCCACCCCCACCCCGTTCCCTACACACCATGTCCTGTCCCCACCCCGTTCCCTACACACCATGTCCTGTCCCCACCCCGTTCCCTACACACCATGTCCTGTCCCCCACCCCCACCCCGTTCCCTACACACCATGTCCTGTCCCCCATCACGTTCCCTACACACCATGTCCTGTCCCCCACCCCCACCCCGTTCCCTACACACCATGTCCTGTCCTACAGCCCGTTCCCTACACACCATGTCCTGTCCCCCATCACGTTCCCTACACACCATGTCCTGTCCCCATCACGTTCCCTACACACCATGTCCTGTCCCCCACCCCGTTCCCTACACACCATGTCCTGTCCCCATCACGTTCCCTACACACCATGTCCTGTCCCCCACCCCCACCCCGTTCCCTACACACCATGTCCTGTCCTACAGCCCGTTCCCTACACACCATGTCCTGTCCCCATCACGTTCCCTACACACCATGTCCTGTCCCCCACCACGTTCCCTACACACCATGTCCTGTCCCCCACCCCGTTCTCTACACACCATGTCCTGTCCCCCACCCGTTCTCTACACACCATGTCCTGTCCCCCACCCCGTTCTCTACACACCATGTCCTGTCCCCCACCCCGTTCCCTACACACCATGTCCTGTCCTACAGCCCGTTCCCTACACACCATGTCCTGTCCTACAGCCCGTTCATTACAAACACCATGTCCTGTCCCCCATCACGTTCCCTACACACCATGTCCTGTCCCCCATCACGTTCCCTACACACCATGTCCTGTCCACCACACCATTCCCTACACACCATGTCCTGTCCTACAGCCCGTTCCCTACACACCATGTCCTGTCCCCCACCCCGTTCCCTACACACCATGTCCTGTCCCCCATCACGTTCCCTACACACCATGTCCTGTCCCCATCACGTTCCCTACACACCATGTCCTGTCCCCATCACGTTCCCTACCACCATGTCCTGTCCCCCACCCCCACCCCTTTCCCTACACACCATGTCCTGTCCCCCATCACGTTCCCTACACACCATGTCCTGTCCTACAGCCCGTTCCCTACACACCATGTCCTGTCCCCATCACGTTCCCTACACACCATGTCCTGTCCCCATCACGTTCCCCTACACACCATGTCCTGTCCCCCACCCCCACACCGTTCCCTACACACCATGTCCTGTCCCCCACCCCGTTCTCTACACACCATGTCCTGTCCCCCACCCCCACCCCTTTCCCTACACACCATGTCCTGTCCCCCATCACGTTCCCTACACACCATGTCCTGTCCCCCATCACGTTCCCTACACACCATGTCCTGTCCCCCATCACGTTCCCTACACACCATGTCCTGTCCCCCACCCCGTTCTCTACACACCATGTCCTGTCCTACAGCCCGTTCCCTACACACCATGTCCTGTCCTACAGCCCGTTCCCTACACACCATGTCCTGTCCTACAGCCCGTTCCCTACACACCATGTCCTGTCCCCCACCCCGTTCCCTACACACCATGTCCTGTCCCCCATCACGTTCCCTACACACCATGTCCTGTCCCCCATCACGTTCCCTACACACCATGTCCTGTCCTACAGCCCGTTCCCTACACACCATGTCCTGTCCCCATCACGTTCCCTACACACCATGTCCTGTCCCCCATCACGTTCCCTACACACCATGTCCTGTCCCCCACCCCGTTCTCTACACACCATGTCCTGTCCTACAGCCCGTTCCCTACACACCATGTCCTGTCCTACAGCCCGTTCCCTACACACCATGTCCTGTCCCCCACCCCTTTCCCTACACACCATGTCCTGTCCTACAGCCCGTTCTCTACACACCATGTCCTGTCCCCCACCCCCACCCCGTTCCCTACACACCATGTCCTGTCCCCACCCCGTTCTCTACACACCATGTCCTGTCCCCCACCCCGTTCTCTACACACCATGTCTTGTCCCCCACCCCGTTCCCTACACACCATGTCCTGTCCTACAGCCCGTTCTCTACACACCATGTCCTGTCCCCCACCCCGTTCTCTACACACCATGTCCTGTCCCCCACCCCGTTCCCTACACACCATGTCCTGTCCCCCATCCCCACCCCGTTCCCTACACACCATGTCCTGTCCCCCATCACGTTCCCTACACACCATGTCCTGTCCCCCACCCCCACCCCGTTCCCTACACACCATGTCCTGTCCCCCATCACGTTCCCTACACACCATGTCCTGTCCCCCACCCCACCCCTTTCCCTACACACCATGTCCTGTCCCCCACCCCCACCCCGTTCCCTACACACCATGTCCTGTCCCCCATCACGTTCCCTACACACCATGTCCTGTCCCCCACCCCACCCCTTTCTCTACACACCATGTCCTGTCCCCCACCCCCACCCCGTTCCCTACACACCATGTCCTGTCCCCCATCACGTTCCCTACACACCATGTCCTGTCCCCATCACGTTCCCTACACACCATGTCCTGTCCCCATCACGTTCCCTACACACCATGTCCTGTCCTACAGCCCATTCCCTACACACCATGTCCTGTCCCCACCCCGTTCCCTACACACCATGTCCTGTCCCCCACCCCACCCCGTTCCCTACACACCATGTCCTGTCCCCCACCCGTTCCCTACACACCATGTCCTGTCCCCCACCCCCACCCGTTCCCTACACACCATGTCCTGTCCCCCACCCCGTTCCCTACACACCATGTCCTGTCCCCACCCCGTTCCCTACACACCATGTCCTGTCCCCCACACCGTTCTCTACACACCATGTCCTGTCCCACACCCCGTTCCCTACACACCATGTCCTGTCCCCCATCCGTTCCCTACACACCATGTCCTGTCCCACCCGTTCCCTACACACCATGTCCTGTCCCCACCCCCACCCGTTCCCTACACACCATGTCCTGTCCCCCACCCCGTTCCCTACACACCATGTCCTGTCCCCCACCCCGTTCCCCTACACACCATGTCCTGTCCTACAGCCCGTTCCCTACACACCATGTCCTGTCCTACAGCCCGTTCTCTACACACCATGTCCTGTCCCCCATCACGTTCCCTACACACCATGTCCTGTCCCCCATCACGTTCCCTACACACCATGTCCTGTCCCCCACCCCGTTCTCTACACACCATGTCCTGTCCCCCACCCCGTTCCCTACACACCATGTCCTGTCCCCCACCCCCACCCCGTTCCTACACACCATGTCCTGTCCCCCACCCCGTTCCCTACACACCATGTCCTGTCCCCCACCCCCACCCCGTTCCCTACACACCATGTCCTGTCCCCCACCCTGTTCCCTACACACCATGTCCTGTCCCCATCACGTTCCCTACACACCATGTCCTGTCCCCCACACCGTTCTCTACACACCATGTCCTGTCCTACAGCCCGTTCCCTACACACCATGTCCTGTCCCCCATCACGTTCCCTACACACCATGTCCTGTCCCCACCCCGTTCCCTACACACCATGTCCTGTCCCCCACCCCCACCCCGTTCCCTACACACCATGTCCTGTCCCCCACCCCCACCCCGTTCCCTACACACCATGTCCTGTCCCCACCCCGTTCCCTACACACCATGTCCTGTCCCCACCCCGTTCCCTACACACCATGTCCTGTCCCCACCCCCACCCCGTTCCCTACACACCATGTCCTGTCCCCCATCACGTTCCCTACACACCATGTCCTGTCCCCCCACCCCCACCCCGTTCCCTACACACCATGTCCTGTCCTACAGCCCGTTCCCTACACACCATGTCCTGTCCCCCATCACGTTCCCTACACACCATGTCCTGTCCCCATCACGTTCCCTACACACCATGTCCTGTCCCCCACCCCGTTCCCTACACACCATGTCCTGTCCCCATCACGTTCCCTACACACCATGTCCTGTCCCCCACCCCCACCCCGTTCCCTACACACCATGTCCTGTCCTACAGCCCGTTCCCTACACACCATGTCCTGTCCCCATCACGTTCCCTACACACCATGTCCTGTCCCCACCACGTTCCCTACACACCATGTCCTGTCCCCCACCCCGTTCTCTACACACCATGTCCTGTCCCCCACCCGTTCTCTACACACCATGTCCTGTCCCCCACCCCGTTCTCTACACACCATGTCCTGTCCCCCACCCCGTTCCCTACACACCATGTCCTGTCCTACAGCCCGTTCCCTACACACCATGTCCTGTCCTACAGCCCGTTCATTACAAACACCATGTCCTGTCCCCCATCACGTTCCCTACACACCATGTCCTGTCCCCCATCACGTTCCCTACACACCATGTCCTGTCCACCACACCATTCCCTACACACCATGTCCTGTCCTACAGCCCGTTCCCTACACACCATGTCCTGTCCCCCACCCCGTTCCCTACACACCATGTCCTGTCCCCCATCACGTTCCCTACACACCATGTCCTGTCCCCATCACGTTCCCTACACACCATGTCCTGTCCCCATCACGTTCCCTACACACCATGTCCTGTCCCCCACCCCCACCCCTTTCCCTACACACCATGTCCTGTCCCCCATCACGTTCCCTACACACCATGTCCTGTCCTACAGCCCGTTCCCTACACACCATGTCCTGTCCCCATCACGTTCCCTACACACCATGTCCTGTCCCCATCACGTTCCCTACACACCATGTCCTGTCCCCCACCCCACACCGTTCCCTACACACCATGTCCTGTCCCCCACCCGTTCTCTACACACCATGTCCTGTCCCCCACCCCCACCCCTTTCCCTACACACCATGTCCTGTCCCCCATCACGTTCCCTACACACCATGTCCTGTCCCCCATCACGTTCCCTACACACCATGTCCTGTCCCCCATCCACGTTCCCTACACACCATGTCCTGTCCCCCACCCCGTTCTCTACACACCATGTCCTGTCCTACAGCCCGTTCCCTACACACCATGTCCTGTCCTACAGCCCGTTCCCTACACACCATGTCCTGTCCTACAGCCCGTTCCCTACACACCATGTCCTGTCCCCCACCCCGTTCCCTACACACCATGTCCTGTCCCCCATCACGTTCCCTACACACCATGTCCTGTCCCCCATCACGTTCCCTACACACCATGTCCTGTCCTACAGCCCGTTCCCTACACACCATGTCCTGTCCCCATCACGTTCCCTACACACCATGTCCTGTCCCCCATCACGTTCCCTACACACCATGTCCTGTCCCCCACCCCGTTCTCTACACACCATGTCCTGTCCTACAGCCCGTTCCCTACACACCATGTCCTGTCCTACAGCCCGTTCCCTACACACCATGTCCTGTCCCCACCCCTTTCCCTACACACCATGTCCTGTCCTACAGCCCGTTCTCTACACACCATGTCCTGTCCCCCACCCCCACCCCGTTCCCTACACACCATGTCCTGTCCCCCACCCCGTTCTCTACACACCATGTCCTGTCCCCCACCCCGTTCTCTACACACCATGTCTTGTCCCCCACCCCGTTCCCTACACACCATGTCCTGTCCTACAGCCCGTTCTCTACACACCATGTCCTGTCCCCCACCCCGTTCTCTACACACCATGTCCTGTCCCCCACCCCGTTCCCTACACACCATGTCCTGTCCCCCATCCCCACCCCGTTCCCTACACACCATGTCCTGTCCCCATCACGTTCCCTACACACCATGTCCTGTCCCCCACCCCCACCCCGTTCCCTACACACCATGTCCTGTCCCCCATCACGTTCCCTACACACCATGTCCTGTCCCCCACCCCCACCCCTTTCCCTACACACCATGTCCTGTCCCCCACCCCCCACCCCGTTCCCTACACACCATGTCCTGTCCCCCATCACGTTCCCTACACACCATGTCCTGTCCCCCACCCCACCCCTTTCTCTACACACCATGTCCTGTCCCCCACCCCCACCCCGTTCCCTACACACCATGTCCTGTCCCCCATCACGTTCCCTACACACCATGTCCTGTCCCCATCACGTTCCCTACACACCATGTCCTGTCCCCATCACGTTCCCTACACACCATGTCCTGTCCTACAGCCCATTCCCTACACACCATGTCCTGTCCCCCACCCCGTTCCCTACACACCATGTCCTGTCCCCCACCCCACCCGTTCCCTACACACCATGTCCTGTCCCCCACCCCGTTCCCTACACACCATGTCCTGTCCCCCACCCCCACCCCGTTCCCTACACACCATGTCCTGTCCCCCACCCCGTTCCCTACACACCATGTCCTGTCCCCCACCCCGTTCCCTACACACCATGTCCTGTCCCCATCACGTTCCCTACACACCATGTCCTGTCCCCCACACCGTTCTCTACACACCATGTCCTGTCCTACAGCCCGTTCCCTACACACCATGTCCTGTCCCCCATCACGTTCCCTACACACCATGTCCTGTCCCCACCCCGTTCCCTACACACCATGTCCTGTCCCCCACCCCCACCCCGTTCCCTACACACCATGTCCTGTCCCCCACCCCCACCCCGTTCCCTACACACCATGTCCTGTCCCCACCCCGTTCCCTACACACCATGTCCTGTCCCCACCCCGTTCCCTACACACCATGTCCTGTCCCCCACCCCCACCCCGTTCCTACACACCATGTCCTGTCCCCCATCACGTTCCCTACACACCATGTCCTGTCCCCCACCCCCACCCCGTTCCCTACACACCATGTCCTGTCCTACAGCCCGTTCCCTACACACCATGTCCTGTCCCCCATCACGTTCCCTACACACCATGTCCTGTCCCCATCACGTTCCCTACACACCATGTCCTGTCCCCCACCCGTTCCCTACACACCATGTCCTGTCCCCATCACGTTCCCTACACACCATGTCCTGTCCCCCACCCCCACCCCCGTTCCCTACACACCATGTCCTGTCCTACAGCCCGTTCCCTACACACCATGTCCTGTCCCCATCACGTTCCTACACACCATGTCCTGTCCCCCACCACGTTCCCTACACACCATGTCCTGTCCCCCACCCCGTTCTCTACACACCATGTCCTGTCCCCCACCCGTTCTCTACACACCATGTCCTGTCCCCCACCCCGTTCTCTACACACCATGTCCTGTCCCCCACCCCGTTCCCTACACACCATGTCCTGTCCTACAGCCCGTTCCTACACACCATGTCCTGTCCTACAGCCCGTTCATTACAAACACCATGTCCTGTCCCCATCACGTTCCCTACACACCATGTCCTGTCCCCCATCACGTTCCCTACACACCATGTCCTGTCCACCACACCATTCCCTACACACCATGTCCTGTCCTACAGCCCGTTCCCTACACACCATGTCCTGTCCCCCACCCCGTTCCCTACACCATGTCCTGTCCCCCATCACGTTCCCTACACACCATGTCCTGTCCCCATCACGTTCCCTACACACCATGTCCTGTCCCCATCACGTTCCCTACCACCATGTCCTGTCCCCCCACCCCCACCCCTTTCCCTACACACCATGTCCTGTCCCCATCACGTTCCCTACACACCATGTCCTGTCCTACAGCCCGTTCCCTACACACCATGTCCTGTCCCCATCACGTTCCCTACACACCATGTCCTGTCCCCATCACGTTCCCTACACACCATGTCCTGTCCCCCACCCCACACCGTTCCCTACACACCATGTCCTGTCCCCCACCCCGTTCTCTACACACCATGTCCTGTCCCCACCCCCACCCTTTCCCTACACACCATGTCCTGTCCCCCATCACGTTCCCTACACACCATGTCCTGTCCCCCATCACGTTCCCTACACACCATGTCCTGTCCCCCATCACGTTCCCTACACACCATGTCCTGTCCCCCACCCCGTTCTCTACACACCATGTCCTGTCCTACAGCCCGTTCCCTACACACCATGTCCTGTCCCACAGCCCGTTCCCTACACACCATGTCCTGTCCTACAGCCCGTTCCCTACACACCATGTCCTGTCCCCACACCCGTTCCCTACACACCATGTCCTGTCCCCCATCACGTTCCCTACACACCATGTCCTGTCCCCCATCACGTTCCCTACACACCATGTCCTGTCCTACAGCCCGTTCTCTACACACCATGTCCTGTCCCCATCACGTTCCCTACACACCATGTCCTGTCCCCCCATCCACGTTCCCTACACACCATGTCCTGTCCCCCATCCACGTTCTCTACACACCATGTCCTGTCCCACAGCCCGTTCCCTACACACCTATGTCCTGTCCTACACCCCGTTCCCTACACACCATGTCCTGTCCCCACCCCGTTCCCTACACACCATGTCCTGTCCCTACAGCCCGTTCTCTCTACACACCATGTCCTGTCCCCCCCCCACCCCGTTCCCTACACACCATGTCCTGTCCCCACCC
>NW_025753331.1:0-10906 GCF_021184085.1 Oncorhynchus gorbuscha
GGAGAAATATGGAGGAGAAAGGGGGAAAGAGAGGGAGAAATGGAGGAGAAAATAGAGGAGAAAGAGAGGGGGAAATATGGAGGAGAGGAGGAAAGAGAGGGGAAAGAGAGGGAGAAATATGGAGGAGAAAGAGAGGGAGAGAAGAAGGAGGGAGGAGAAATATGGAGGAGAAAGAGGGGAGGAGAAAGGGAAATGGAGAGAAGGAGGGAGAAAGAGGAGAAATATGGAGGAGAAAGAGGAGGGGAGAAAGAAGGAGGGAGGAGAAATATGGAGGAGAAAGAGAGGGGAAAGAGAGGGAGAAATATGGAGGGAGAAAAAATATGGAGGAGAAAGAAGGAGGGAGGAAAATATGGAGGAGAAGAGAGGGGAGAATAGAGGGGAGAAATATGGAGGGGAGAAGGGGAGATGGAGGAGAAGGAGGGAGGAGAAATATGGAGGAGAAAGAGAGGGAGAAAGAGAGGGGAGAAATATGGAGGAGAAAGAGAGGGAGAAAGAAGGAGGGAGGAGAAATATGGAGGGAGAAAGAGGGGGGGAAGAAAGAGAGGGGAGAAATATGGAGGAGAAAGAGAGGGAGAAAGAGAGGGAGAAATATGGAGGAGAAAGAGAGGGGGAGAAAGAGAGGAGAAATATGGAGGAGAAGAGAGGGGAGAAAGAGAGGGGAGAAATAGAGGAGAAAGAGAGGGGAGAAAAAGGGGGATGGAGGAGAAAGAGAGGGAGGGAGGGAAATATGGAGGAGAAAGAGAGGGAGAAAGAGGGGAGGGGGGAGAAAGGGGGAAATATGGAGGAGAAGAGGAGGAGAGGAGGAGGAGAAATATGGAGGAGAAAGAGGGGGAAATATGGAGGAGAAAGAGAGGGGAGAAAGAGAGGAGGAGAAATATGGAGAGAAAGAGAGGGAGGAGAGGGGATAAATATGGAGGAGAAAGAGAGGAGGGGAGAAATATGGAGGAGAAAGGGAAAGGGGAGAAATATGGAGGAGAAAGAGGGGAGAAAGAGAGGGGGAAATATGGAGGAGAAAGAGAGGGGGAAAAGAGGGAGAAATATGGAGGAGAAAGAGAGGGGAGAAGAGAGGAGGGAAATATGGAGGAGAAAGAGAGGGGAAAGAAGGAGGGGGAGAAATATGGAGGAGAAAGAGAGGGGGGAAAAGAGGGGAAATAGGGAGAAAGAGGGGGGAAAGAGAGGGGAGAAATATGGAGGAGAAAGAGAGGGGGAAGAGAAATAGGGGAGAAGAGAGGGGGTGAAATAGAGGAGAGATGGAGGGGGGGAGAAAGAGGGGAGAAATATGGAGGAGAAAGAGAGGGGAGAAAGAGAGGGGGGAATATGGAGGAGAAAGAGAGGGGAGAAATATGGAGGAGAAGAGAGGGGGGAAAGATGGAGTGAGAAAGAGAGGGAGAAAGAGAGGGGGAACATGGAGGAGAAAGAGAGGGGAGAAAGAGAGGGGAGAAATATGGAGGAGAAAGAGAGGGGAGAAAGAGAGTGGGGGGAAATATGGAGGAGAAAGAGAGGGGAGAAAGAGAGGGGGAAATATGGAGGAGAAAGAGAGGGGAGAAAGAGGGAGAAGAGGGGGAAATATGGAGGAGAAAGAGAGGGGAGAAAGAGAGGGGGAGAAATATGGAGGAGAAAAGAGAGGGGAGAAAGAGAGGGAGAAATGGAGGAGAAAGAGAGGGGGGAGAGAGGGGGAAATATGGAGGAGAAAGAGAGGGAGAAAGAGAGGGGAGAAATATGGAGGGAGAAAGAGAGGGGAGAAATGGAGGAGAAATATGGAGGGAGAAAGGAGGAGAAAGAGAGGGGAAATATGGAGGAGAAAGAGAGGGAGAAAGAGAGGGGAGAAATATGAGGAGAAAGAGAGGGGAAAGAGAGGGGAGAAATATGGAGGGGAAAGAGAGGGGAGAAAGAGAGGGGAGAAATATGGAGGAGAAAGAGAGGGGAGAAAGAAGGGGAGGAGGGAAATATGGAGAGAGAAAGAGAGGGGGGAAAGAGAGGAGAAATATGGAGGAGAAAGAGAGGGGGAGAAAGAAGGAGGGAGGAGAAATATGGAGGAGAAAGAGAGGGGAGAAAGAGAGGGAGAAATATGGAGGGAGGAGAAAGAGAGGGGAGAAAGAGGGGGGAAAGAGAGGAAACAGGAGGAGAAAGAGAGGGGGAAAGAGAGGGAGAAATATGGGAGGAGAAAGAGAGGGGGGAAAGGAGGAGAAATATGGAGGAGAAAGAGAGGGGGGAAAGAGAGGGGAGAAATATGGAGAGAAAGAGAGGGGAGAAAGAAGGAGGGAGGAGAAATATGGAGGGAAAGAGAGGGGGGAAAGAGAGGGGAGAACATGGAGGAGAAAGAGAGGGAGAAAGAGAGGGGAGAAATATGGAGGGAGAAAGAGGGGGAAATATGGAGGAGAAGAAGGAGAAATATGGAGGAGAAAGGAGGGGGAAAGAGAGGGGAGAAATATGGAGGAGAAAGAGAAAGAGGGGAGAAAGAGAGGGAAATATGGGGAGAAAGAAGGAGAAAGGAGGGGAGAAATATGGAGGAGAAGAGAGGGGAGAAAGAGAGGGGAGAAATATGGAGGAGAGAAAGGAGGAGAAAGAGAGGGGAGAAAGAAGGAGGGAGGAGAAATATGGAGGAGAAAGAGGGGGAGAAATAGGAGGAGAAAGAGAGGGGAGAAAGAAGAGGGGAGAAATATGGAGGAGAAAGAGAGGGGGAAAGAGAGGGGAGAAATATGGAGGAGAAAGAGAGGGGGAGAGAGGGGAGAAATATGGAGGAGAAAGAGAGTGGAGGGGGAAAGAAGGGGAGAAATATGGAGGAGAAAAGAGGGAGAAATATGGAGGAGAAAGAGAGGGGGAAAGAGGGGGAAATGGAGGAGAAAGAGAGGGGGAAAGAGAGGGGAGAATATGGAGGAGAAAGAGAGGGGGAGAAAGAGGAGAAATATGGAGGAGAAAGAGAGGGGAGATGGAAGAAGGAGGAGAGGAGAAATATGGAGGAGAAAGAGAGGGGGGAGAAGGGGAGAAGAGGGGAGGAGAAATATGGAGGGAAAGAGAGGGGAGAAATATGGAGGAGAGGAGGAGAAATATGGAGGAGAAAGAGAGGGGAGAAATATGGAGGAGAAAGAGAAATATGGAGGGAGAAGGGGGAAGGAGGAGGAGAAATATGGAGGAGAAAGAGAGGGGGAAAGAGAGGGGAGAAATATGGAGGAGAAAGAGGGGGAGAAAGAGAGGGGAGAGGAGGGAAAGAGGGGGGGGAGAAAATATGGAGGAGAAAGAGAGGGGGAAAGAGAGGAGAAATATGGAGGAGAAAGAGAGGGGAGAAAGAAGGAGGGAGAAATATGGAGGAGAAGAGAGGGAGAAAAGAGGGAGAAATATGGAGGAGAAAAGAGAGGGGAGAATATGGAGGAGAAAGAGAGGGGAGAAAGAGAGGGGAGAAAGAGAGGGGAGAAAGAGAGGGGAGAAATATGAGGAGAAAGAGGGGGGGAAAAAGGGGGGAAATATGGAGGAGAAAGAGAGGGGGGAAAGAGAGGGGGAAATATGGAGGAGAAAGAGAGGGGAGAAAGAGAGGGAGAAATATGGAGGAGAAAGAGAGGGGAGAAAATGGAGGAGAAAGAGAGGGGAGAAAGGGGAGAAGAGAGGGAGAAGAGAGGGGAGAAATAGGAGGAGAAAGAGGGGGGAGAGAGGGGGGAAATATGGAGGAGAAAGAGAGGGGGGGAAAGAGAGGGGAAATATGGAGGAGAAAGAGAGGGAGAAAGAGAGGAGAAAGAGAGGGAGAAAGAGAGGGGAGAAAGAGAGGGGGGAAATATGGAGGAGAAAGAGAGGGGAGAAAGAGGGGGGGAAATATGGAGGAGAAAGAGAGGGGAGAAAGAGAGGGGAGAAATATGGAGGAGAAAGAGAGGAGAAAGAGAGGGGGAAATATGGAGGAGAAAGAGAGAAAGAGAGGGGAAAGAGAAAGAGGGGGAAAGAGAGGGGGAAATATGGAGGAGAAAGAGAGGGGGAAAGAGAGGGAGAAATATGGAGGAGAAAGAGAGGGGGGGAAAGAGGGGAGAAATATGGAGAAAGAGAGGGGGGAAAGAGAGGGGAGAAATATGGAGGAGAAAGAGAGGGGAGAAAGAGAGGGGAGAAATATGGAGGAGAAAGAGAGGGGGAAATATGGAGGAGAAATAGAGGGGAGAAAGAGAGGGGAGAAATATGGAGGAGGAGAAAGGGAAATATGGGGAGAAAGAAAGAGGGGGAAATATGGAGGAGAAGAGAGGGAGAAAGAGAGGGGGAAATATGGAGGAGAAAGAGAGGGAGAAAGAGAGGGGGAGAAATATGGAGGAGAAAGAGAGGGGAGAAAGAGAGGGGGAAATATGGAGGAGAAAGAGAGGGGGAAATATGGAGGAGAAAGAGAGGGAGAAAGAGAGGGGAGAAATAAAGAGAGGGGAGAAAGAGAGGGGAGAAATATGGAGGAGAAAGAGAGGGAAAGAGAGGGGAGAAATATGGAGGAGAAAGAGAGGGGGAAATATGGAGGAGAAGAGAGGGGAGAAATATGGAGGAGAAAGAGAGGGAGGGGGAAATATGGAGGAGAAAGAGAGGGAGAAAGAGAGGGGAGAAATATGGAGGAGAAAGAGAGGGGAGAAAGAGAGGGGGAAATATGGAGAGAAAGAGAGGGGAGAAAGAGAGGGGAGAAATATGGAGGGAGAAAGAGAGGGGGAAGGAGAAAGAGAGGGAGAAAGAGAGGAGAAATATGGAGGAGAAAGAGAGGGGAGAAAGAGAGGGGAGAAATATGGAGGAGGAGAAAGAGAGGGAGAAAGAAAGAAAGGGAGGGAGAAATATGGAGGAGAAAAGAGAGGGGGAAAGAGAAAAGGGGGAGAAATATGGAGGAGAAAGAGAGGGGAGAAAGGGGAGGGAGGAGAAATATGGAGGAGAAAGAGAGGGGAAAGAGAGGGGAGAAATATGGAGAAAGAGAGGGGGAAAGAGAGGGGAGAAATATGGAGGAGAAAGAGAGGGGGAAAGAGAGAGGGAGAAATATGGAGGAGAAAGAGAGGGGAGAAAGAGGGGAGGGGGAGAAAGGAGGGAGAAGAGAGGGAGAAAGAGAGGGGGAGAAATATGGAGGAGAAAGAGAAAGAGAGGGGAGAAATATGGAGGAGAAAGAGAGGGAGAAAGAGAGGGGGAAATATGGAGGAGAAAGAGAGGGGGAGAAAGAGAGGGGAGAAATATGGAGGAGAAAGAGAGGGAGAAAGAGAGGGAGAAATATGGAGGAGAAAGAGAGGGGGGAGAGGGGGAAATAGAGGAGGAGAAAGAGAGGGGAGAAAATGGAGGAGAAATATGAGGGAGAAATATGGAGGAGAAAGAGAGGGAGAAATATGGAGGAGAAAGAGAGAGGGAGAAAGAGAGGGGAGAAATATGGAGGAGAAGGGGAGAAATATGGGGAGAAAGAGAGGGGAAATATGGAGGAGAAAAAGAAAGAGAGGGGGAAATATGGAGGAGAAAGAGAGGGGAGAAAGAAAAGAAAGAGGGGAGAAATATGGAGGAGAAAGAGAGGGGGAAGAGGGGAGAAATATGGAGGAGAAAGAGAGGGGAGAAAGAGAGGGGAGAAATATGGAGGAGAAAGAGAGGGAGAAAAGAAGGAGGGAGGAGAAATATGGAGGAGAAAGAGAGGGGGGGAAAGAGGGGAGAAATATGGAGGAGAAAGAGAGGGGAGAAAGAAGAGGGGAGAAATATGGAGGAGAAAGAGGGGAGAAAGAGAGGGGAGAAATATGGAGGAGAAAGAGAGGGAGAAAGAAGAGGAGGAGAAATATGGAGGAGAGGAGAAAGAGGGGGAAAGAGAGGGGAGAAATATGGAGGAGAAAGAGAGGGGGAAAGAGAGGGGGAGAAATATGGAGGAGAAAGAGAGGGGGAAAGAGAGGGGAGAAAGAGGGAGAGAAAGAGGGAGAAATATGGAGGAGAAAGAAGGGGAGAAGAGGGGGAGAAATAAGGAGGAGAAAGAGAGGGGGAAAAGAGGGAGAAATATGGAGAGAAAGGAGGGAGAAAGAGAGGGGAGAAAGAGAGGGGAGAAATATGGAGGAGAAAGAGAGGGGAGAAAGAGGGAGGAGGAGGAGAAGATATGGAGGAGAAAGAGAGGGGGAAATAGAGGGGAGAAATGGAGGAGAAAGAGAGGGGGAGAAAGAAGGAGGGGGAGGGAGAAATGCGGGGAGAAATATGGAGGGGAGAAGAGAGGGAGAAATATGGAGGAGAAAGAGAGGGGAGAAAGAAGGAGGGAGGAGAATATGGAGGAGAAAGAGAGGGGAGAAAGAGAGGGGAGAAATATGGAGGAGAAAGAGAGGGGGAGAGAAAGAGAGGAGAAAGAAGGAGGAGGAGAAATATGGAGGAGGAGAAAGAGGGGGGAAAGAGAGGGGATAAATATGGGGGAGAAAGAGGGGGGAAAGAGAGGGGAGAAATATGGAGGAGAAAGAGAGGGGGAAAAGAGAGGGGAGAAATATGGAGGAGAAAGAAGGGGGAAAGAGAGAGGGGAGAAATATGGAGGAGAAAGAGAGGAGGAGAAAGAAGGAGGGAGGGAGAAATATGGAGGGAGAAAGAGAGGGGGAAAGAGGGAGAAATATGGAGGAGAAAGAGAGGGGAGAAAAGAGGGGATAATATGGAGGAGAAAGAGAGGGGAGAAAGAAGGAGGGGAGAAATATGGAGGAGAAAGAGAGGGGGGAAAGAGAGGGAGAAATATGGAGGGAGAAAGGGGGGAGAAGGGGAGAAATATGGAGGAGAGGAGAAATATGGAGGAGAAAGAGAGGGGAGAAAGAGAGGGGATAATATGGAGGAGAAAGAGGGAGAAAGAGAGGGGAGAAATATGGAGGAGGAGAGGGGAGGAGAATATGGGGAGAAAGAGAGGGGGAAAGAGAGGGGAGAAATATGGAGGAGAAGAGAGGGGGAAAAGAGGGGAGAAATATGGAGGAGAAAGGAGGGGAAGAGAGAATATGGAGAGAAAAGAGGGGAGAAAGAAGGGGGAGAAAGAGAGAGGAGAAAGAGAGGAGAAAGAGGAGGAGGGGGGAAAGAGAGGGAGAAATATGGAGGAGAAAGAGAGGGGGAAAGAGAGGGAGAAATATGGAGGAGAAAGAGAGAAAGAAGGGGAGAACATGGAGGAGAAAGAGGAGGAGAAAGAGAGGGGGGAAAGAGAGGGGAGAAATATGGAGGAGAAAGAGAGGGGAGAAAGAAGGAGGGAGGAGAAATATGGAGGAGAAAGAGAGGGGGAAAGAGAGGGGGAAATATGGAGGAGAAAGAGAGGGGGGAAAGAGAGGGGAGAAATATGGAGGAGAAAGAGAGGGGAGAAAGAGAGGGGAGAAATATGGAGGAGAAAGAGAGGGGAGAAAGAGAGGGGAGAAATATGGAGGAGAAAGAGAGGGGAGAAAGAAGGAGAATATGGAGGAGAAAGAGAGGGGAGAAAGAGAGGGAGAAATATGGAGGAGAAAGAGAGGGGAGAAAGAAGGAGGAGAGAAAGAGAGGAGAAAGAGAGGGGAGAAATATGGAGGAGAAAGAGAGGGAGAAAGAGAGGGAGAAATATGGAGGAGAAAGAGAGGGGGGAAAGAGAGGGAGAAATATGGAGGAGAAAGAGAGGGGAGAAAGCAGAGGGGAGAAATAGTGAGGAGAAAGAGAGGGGAGAAAGAGAGGGAGAAATATGGAGGAGAAAGAGAGGGGAGAAAGAGAGGGGAGAAATATGGAGGAGAAAGAGAGGGGAGAAAGAGAGGGTGGGAAAGAGAGGGGAGAAATATGGAGGAGAAAGAGAGGGAGAAAGAGAGGGAGAAATATGTAGAGAAAGAGGGAGAAAGAAGGAGGGAAAGGAGAAATATGGAGGAGAAAGAGTGGAGAGAAAGAAGGAGGAGGAGAAATATGGAGAAAAGAGAAGGGGGAAAGATGGAGTGGAGAGAAATATGGAGGAGAAAGAGAGGGAGAAATATGGAGGAGAAAAGAGAGGGGAGAAAGAGAGGGGAGAAATATGGAGGAGAAAGAGAGGGGAGAAAGAGAGGGGAGAAATATGGAGGAGAAAGAGAGGGGAGAAAGAGAGGGGAGAAATATGGAGGAGAAAGAGAGGGGAGAAAGAGAGGGGAGAAATATGGAGGAGAAAGAGAGGGGAGAAAGAGAGGGGAGAAATATGGAGGAGAAAGAGAGGGGAGAAAGAGAGGGGAGAAATATGGAGGAGAAAGAGAGGGGAGAAAGAGAGGGGAGAAATATGGAGGAGAAAGAGAGGGGAGAAAGAGAGGGGAGAAATATGGAGGAGAAAGAGAGGGGAGAAAGAGAGGAGGAGAAATATGGAGGAGAAAGAGAGGGGAGAAAGAAGGAGGGAGGAGAAATATGGAGGAGAAAGAGAGGGGAGAAAGAGAGGGGAGAAATATGGAGGAGAAAGAGAGGGAGAAAGAAGGAGGGAGGAGAAATATGGAGGAGAAAGAGAGGGGAGAAAGATGGAGGAGAGAAAGATGGAGGAGAAAGAGAGGAGAAAGAGAGGGAGAGAAATATGGAGGAGAAAGAGAGGGGGGAAAGATGGAGGGAGGAGAAATATGGAGGAGAAAGAGAGGGAGAAAGATGGAGGGAGGAGAAATATGGAGGAGAAAGAGAAGGGAGAAAGATGGAGGGAGGAGAAATATGGAGGAGAAAGAGAGGGGAGAAAGATGGAGGGAGGAGAAATATGGAGGAGAAAGAGAGGGGAGAAAGAGAGGGAGAAATATGGAGGAGAAAGAGAGGGGAGAAAGATGGAAGGAGGAGAAATATGGAGGAGAAAGAGAAGGGGGAAAGATGGAGGGAGGAGAAATATGGAGGAGAAGAGAGAGGGAGAAATATGGAGAAAGAGAGGAGGAGAAATATGGAGGAGAAAGAGAGGGGAAAAGAGGGGAGAAAGAGGAGGAGAAAGATGGAGGGAGAAAGATGGAGGAGAAAGAGAGGGGAGAAATATGGAGGAGAGGGAGAAAGATGTCCGAGAAAGAATAGAGAGGACAAAGATGGAGGGAGGAGAAATATGGAGGAGAAAGAGAAGGAGAAAGATGGAGGGAGGGAGAAATAAGGAGGGAGAAAGAGAGGGGGAAAGAGAGGGGAGAAATATGGAGGAGAAAGAGAGGGAGAAATATGGAGGAGAAAGAGAGGGGAGAAATATGGAGGAGAAAGAGAAGGGGAAAGAAGGGAGATGGAGGAGAAAGAGAGGGAGAAGAGAGGGGAGAAAGAGAGGGAGAAAGAGAGGGGAGAAAGAGAGGGGAGAAATATGGAGGGGAGAAAGAGAGGGAGAAATATGGAGGAGAAAGAGAGGGGAGAAATATGGAGGAGAAAGAGAGGAGAAAGAGAGAGGGAGAAATATGGAGGAGAAAGAGAGGGGAGAAAGAGAGGGGAGAAATATGGAGGAGAAAGAGAGGGAGAAATATGGAGGAGAAAGAGAGGGAGAAAGAGAGGGGAGAAAGAGAGGGGAGAAATATGGAGGAGAAGAGAGATATGGAGGAGAAATAGAGGGAGAAAGAAGGGGAGAAAGAGAGGGAGAAAGAGAGGGGGAGAAAGAGGGAGAGAAAGAGAGGGGAGAAATATGGAGGAGAAAGAGGGGAGAAATAGGAGGAGAAAGAGAGGGAGAAATATGGAGGAGAAAGAGAGGGAGAAAGATGGAGGGGAGAAAGAGAGGGGAGAAAGATGGAGGAGAAAGAGAGGGGAGAAATATGGAGGAGAAAGAGAGGGGAGAAATATGGAGGAGAAAGAGAGGGGAGAAATATGGAGGAGAAAGAGAGGGGAGAAATATGGAGGAGAAAGAGAGGGGAGAAAGAGAGGGGAGAAATATGGAGGAGAAAGAGAGGGGAGAAATATGGAGGAGAGAAGAGAGGAGGAGAAATATGGAGGAGAAAGAGAGGGAGAAAGATGAGGGGAGAAATATGGAGGAGAAAGAGGGGAGAAATATGGAGGTGAAAGAGAGGGGAGAAATATGGAGGAGAAAGAGAGGGGAGAAATATGGAGGGAGGAGAAATATGGAGGAGAAAGAGAGGGGAGAAATATGGAGGAGAAAGAGAGGGGGAGAAAGATGGAGGAGGAGAAATATGGAGGAGAAAGAGAGGGGAGAAATATGGAGGAGGAGAGAAATATGGAGGAGAAAGATGGAGGGGAGAAAGAGGAGGGAGAGAAATATGGAGGAGAAAGAGAGGGAGGAAAGAGAGGGGAGAAATATGGAGGAGAAAGAGAGGGGAGAAAGATGGAGGGAGGAGAAATATGGAGAAAGAGAGGGGAGAAAGATGGAGGGAGGAGAAATATGGAGGAGAAAGAGAGGGGAGAAAGATGGAGGAGAAAGAGAAGGGAGAAAGATGGAGGAGAAAGAGAGGGGAGAAAGATGGAGGAGAAAGAGAGGGGAGAAAGATGGAGGAGAAAGAGAAGGGGGAAAGATGGAGGGAGAAAGAGAGGAGAAAATATGGAGGAGAAAGAGAGGGAAGAAAGAGAGGGGAGAAATATGGATGAGAAAGAGAGGGAAAGAGGAGAAAAATATGGAGGAGAAAGAGAGGGGGAGAAATATGGAGGAGAAAGAGAGGAGGAGAAATATGGAGGAGAAAGAGAGGGGAGAAATATGGAGGAGAAAGAGAGGAGAACATGGAAGGAGAAAGAGAGGAGAAGAAAGAGGGGAGAAACATGGATGGTTGTTATGTGAAGAGAGGGAGAAACATGGAGGAGAAAGAGAGGAGAAGAGAGGGGGAAATATGAGGAGAAAGAGAGGGGAGAAATATGGAGGAAAGAGAGGGGAGAAATATGGAGGAGAAAGAGAGGGGAGAAATATGGAGGAGAAAGAGAGGGGGAAAGAGAGGGGAGAAATATGGAGGAGAAAGAGAGGGGAGAAAGATGGAGGGAGGAGAAATATGGAGGAGAAAGATGGAGGGAGGGAGAAATATGGAGGAGAAAGAGAAGGGAGAAAGATGGAGGAGAAAGAGAGGAGAAAGATGGAGGAGAAAGAGAGGAGAAAGAT
>NW_025753332.1:0-10905 GCF_021184085.1 Oncorhynchus gorbuscha
GTCTTTATCCTATGGTCTCTGTCTATGGTCTCTATCTATAGTCTCTATCTATAGTCTCTGTCTATGGTCTCTGTCTATGGTCTTTATCCTATGGTCTCTGTCTATGGTCTCTATCTATAGTCTCTGTCTATGGTCTCTGTCTATGGTCTTTATCCTATGGTCTCTGTCTATGGTCTTTATCCTATGGTCTCTGTCTATGGTCTCTATCTATAGTCTCTGTCTATGGTCTCTGTCTATGGTCTTTATCCTATGGTCTCTGTCTATGGTCTTTATCCTATAGTCTCTGTCTATGGTCTCTGTCTATGGTCTCTATCTATAGTCTCTATCTATAGTCTCTGTCTATGGTCTCTGTCTATGGTCTTTATCCTATGGTCTCTGTCTATGGTCTCTGTCTATGGTCTCTGTCTATGGTCTCTGTCTATGGTCTTTATCCTATGGTCTCTGTCTATGGTCTTTATCCTATGGTCTCTGTCTATGGTCTCTATCTATAGTCTCTGTCTATGGTCTCTGTCTATGGTCTTTATCCTATGGTCTCTGTCTATGGTCTTTATCCTATAGTCTCTGTCTATGGTCTCTGTCTATGGTCTCTATCTATAGTCTTTATCCTATGGTCTCTGTCTATGGTCTTTATCCTATAGTCTCTGTCTATGGTCTCTGTCTATGGTCTTTATCCTATAGTCTCTGTCTATGGTCTCTGTCTATGGTCTCTGTCTATGGTCTCTGTCTATGGTCTTTATCCTATAGTCTCTGTCTATGGTCTTTATCCTATGGTCTCTCTCTATGGTCTCTATCTATGGTCTCTGTCTATGGTCTTTATCCTATGGTCTCTGTCTATAGTCTCTGTCTATAGTCTCTGTCTATGGTCTTTATCCTATGGTCTCTGTCTATAGTCTCTGTCTATGGTCTCTATCTATGGTCTCTCTCTATGGTCTTTATCCTATAGTCTCTGTCTATGGTCTCTATCTATGGTCTCTGTCTATGGTCTTGATCCTATGGTCTCTGTCTATGGTCTTGATCCTATGGTCTCTGTCTATGGTCTCTATCTATGGTCTCTGTCTATGGTCTTGATCCTATGGTCTCTGTCTATAGTCTTTATCCTATGGTCTCTCTCTATGGTCTTTATCCTATGGTCTCTATCTATGGTCTCTATCTATGGTCTCTGTCTATGGTCTTGATCCTATGGTCTCTGTCTATGGTCTCTGTCTATGGTCTTGATCCTATGGTCTCTGTCTATGGTCTTGATCCTATGGTCTCTGTCTATGGTCTCTATCTATGGTCTCTGTCTATGGTCTCTATCTATGGTCTCTGTCTATGGTCTTTATCCTATAGTCTCTGTCTATGGTCTCTATCTATGGTCTCTGTCTATGGTCTTGATCCTATGGTCTCTGTCTATGGTCTTGATCCTATGGTCTCTGTCTATGGTCTCTATCTATGGTCTCTGTCTATGGTCTTGATCCTATGGTCTCTGTCTATAGTCTTTATCCTATGGTCTCTCTCTATGGTCTTTATCCTATGGTCTCTATCTATGGTCTCTATCTATGGTCTCTGTCTATGGTCTTGATCCTATGGTCTCTGTCTATGGTCTCTGTCTATGGTCTTGATCCTATGGTCTCTGTCTATGGTCTTGATCCTATGGTCTCTGTCTATGGTCTCTATCTATGGTCTCTGTCTATGGTCTCTATCTATGGTCTCTGTCTATGGTCTTGATCCTATGGTCTCTGTCTATGGTCTCTGTCTATGGTCTTGATCCTATGGTCTCTGTCTATGGTCTTGATCCTATGGTCTCTGTCTATGGTCTTGATCCTATGGTCTCTGTCTATGGTCTTGATCCTATGGTCTCTGTCTATGGTCTTTATCCTATAGTCTCTGTCTATGGTCTCTATCTATGGTCTCTGTCTATGGTCTTGATCCTATGGTCTCTGTCTATGGTCTTGATCCTATGGTCTCTATCTATGGTCTCTGTCTATGGTCTTTATCCTATAGTCTCTGTCTATGGTCTCTATCTATGGTCTCTGTCTATGGTCTTTATCCTATAGTCTCTGTCTATGGTCTTTATCCTATGGTCTCTGTCTATAGTCTCTGTCTATAGTCTCTGTCTATGGTCTTTATCCTATGGTCTCTGTCTATAGTCTCTGTCTATGGTCTCTATCTATGGTCTCTCTCTATGGTCTTTATCCTATAGTCTCTGTCTATGGTCTCTATCTATGGTCTCTGTCTATGGTCTTGATCCTATGGTCTCTGTCTATGGTCTTGATCCTATGGTCTCTGTCTATGGTCTCTATCTATGGTCTCTGTCTATGGTCTTGATCCTATGGTCTCTGTCTATAGTCTTTATCCTATGGTCTCTCTCTATGGTCTTTATCCTATGGTCTCTATCTATGGTCTCTGTCTATGGTCTTTATCCTATAGTCTCTGTCTATGGTCTCTGTCTATGGTCTTTATCCTATAGTCTCTGTCTATGGTCTCTATCTATGGTCTCTGTCTATGGTCTTGATCCTATGGTCTCTGTCTATGGTCTTGATCCTATGGTCTCTGTCTATGGTCTCTATCTATGGTCTCTGTCTATGGTCTTGATCCTATGGTCTCTGTCTATAGTCTTTATCCTATGGTCTCTCTCTATGGTCTTTATCCTATGGTCTCTATCTATGGTCTCTATCTATGGTCTCTGTCTATGGTCTTGATCCTATGGTCTCTGTCTATGGTCTCTGTCTATGGTCTTGATCCTATGGTCTCTGTCTATGGTCTTGATCCTATGGTCTCTGTCTATGGTCTCTATCTATGGTCTCTGTCTATGGTCTCTATCTATGGTCTCTGTCTATGGTCTTTATCCTATAGTCTCTGTCTATGGTCTCTATCTATGGTCTCTGTCTATGGTCTTGATCCTATGGTCTCTGTCTATGGTCTTGATCCTATGGTCTCTGTCTATGGTCTCTATCTATGGTCTCTGTCTATGGTCTTGATCCTATGGTCTCTGTCTATAGTCTTTATCCTATGGTCTCTCTCTATGGTCTTTATCCTATGGTCTCTATCTATGGTCTCTATCTATGGTCTCTGTCTATGGTCTTGATCCTATGGTCTCTGTCTATGGTCTCTGTCTATGGTCTTGATCCTATGGTCTCTGTCTATGGTCTTGATCCTATGGTCTCTGTCTATGGTCTCTATCTATGGTCTCTGTCTATGGTCTCTGTCTATGGTCTCTGTCTATGGTCTTGATCCTATGGTCTCTGTCTATGGTCTTGATCCTATGGTCTCTGTCTATGGTCTTGATCCTATGGTCTCTGTCTATGGTCTTGATCCTATGGTCTCTGTCTATGGTCTTTATCCTATAGTCTCTGTCTATGGTCTCTATCTATGGTCTCTGTCTATGGTCTTGATCCTATGGTCTCTGTCTATGGTCTTGATCCTATGGTCTCTGTCTATGGTCTCTATCTATGGTCTCTGTCTATGGTCTTGATCCTATGGTCTCTGTCTATAGTCTTTATCCTATGGTCTCTCTCTATGGTCTTGATCCTATGGTCTCTATCTATGGTCTCTGTCTATGGTCTTTATCCTATAGTCTCTGTCTATGGTCTCTGTCTATGGTCTTTATCCTATAGTCTCTGTCTATGGTCTCTATCTATGGTCTCTGTCTATGGTCTTGATCCTATGGTCTCTGTCTATGGTCTTGATCCTATGGTCTCTGTCTATGGTCTTTATCCTATGGTCTCTCTCTATGGTCTTTATCCTATGGTCTCTATCTATGGTCTCTATCTATGGTCTCTGTCTATGGTCTTGATCCTATGGTCTCTGTCTATGGTCTCTGTCTATGGTCTTGATCCTATGGTCTCTGTCTATGGTCTTGATCCTATGGTCTCTGTCTATGGTCTCTATCTATGGTCTCTGTCTATGGTCTCTATCTATGGTCTCTGTCTATGGTCTTTATCCTATAGTCTCTGTCTATGGTCTCTATCTATGGTCTCTGTCTATGGTCTTGATCCTATGGTCTCTGTCTATGGTCTTGATCCTATGGTCTCTGTCTATGGTCTCTATCTATGGTCTCTGTCTATGGTCTTGATCCTATGGTCTCTGTCTATAGTCTTTATCCTATGGTCTCTCTCTATGGTCTTTATCCTATGGTCTCTATCTATGGTCTCTATCTATGGTCTCTGTCTATGGTCTTGATCCTATGGTCTCTGTCTATGGTCTCTGTCTATGGTCTTGATCCTATGGTCTCTGTCTATGGTCTTGATCCTATGGTCTCTGTCTATGGTCTCTATCTATGGTCTCTGTCTATGGTCTCTATCTATGGTCTCTGTCTATGGTCTTGATCCTATGGTCTCTGTCTATGGTCTCTGTCTATGGTCTTGATCCTATGGTCTCTGTCTATAGTCTTTATCCTATGGTCTCTCTCTATGGTCTTTATCCTATGGTCTCTATCTATGGTCTCTGTCTATGGTCTTTATCCTATAGTCTCTGTCTATGGTCTCTGTCTATGGTTTTATCCTATAGTCTCTGTCTATGGTCTCTATCTATGGTCTCTGTCTATGGTCTTGATCCTATGGTCTCTGTCTATGGTCTTGATCCTATGGTCTCTGTCTATGGTCTCTATCTATGGTCTCTGTCTATGGTCTTGATCCTATGGTCTCTGTCTATAGTCTTTATCCTATGGTCTCTCTCTATGGTCTTTATCCTATGGTCTCTATCTATGGTCTCTATCTATGGTCTCTGTCTATGGTCTTGATCCTATGGTCTCTGTCTATGGTCTCTGTCTATGGTCTTGATCCTATGGTCTCTGTCTATGGTCTTGATCCTATGGTCTCTGTCTATGGTCTCTATCTATGGTCTCTGTCTATGGTCTCTATCTATGGTCTCTGTCTATGGTCTTTATCCTATAGTCTCTGTCTATGGTCTCTATCTATGGTCTCTGTCTATGGTCTTGATCCTATGGTCTCTGTCTATGGTCTTGATCCTATGGTCTCTGTCTATGGTCTCTATCTATGGTCTCTGTCTATGGTCTTGATCCTATGGTCTCTGTCTATAGTCTTTATCCTATGGTCTCTCTCTATGGTCTTTATCCTATGGTCTCTATCTATGGTCTCTATCTATGGTCTCTGTCTATGGTCTTGATCCTATGGTCTCTGTCTATGGTCTCTGTCTATGGTCTTGATCCTATGGTCTCTGTCTATGGTCTTGATCCTATGGTCTCTGTCTATGGTCTCTATCTATGGTCTCTGTCTATGGTCTCTATCTATGGTCTCTGTCTATGGTCTTGATCCTATGGTCTCTGTCTATGGTCTCTGTCTATGGTCTTTATCCTATAGTCTCTGTCTATGGTCTTTATCCTATAGTCTCTGTCTATGGTCTTGATCCTATGGTCTCTGTCTATGGTCTTTATCCTATAGTCTCTGTCTATGGTCTTGATCCTATGGTCTCTGTCTATGGTCTTTATCCTATAGTCTCTGTCTATGGTCTTGATCCTATGGTCTCTGTCTATGGTCTTTATCCTATAGTCTCTGTCTATGGTCTTGATCCTATGGTCTCTGTCTATGGTCTTGATCCTATGGTCTCTGTCTATGGTCTTTATCCTATAGTCTCTGTCTATGGTCTTGATCCTATGGTCTCTGTCTATGGTCTTGATCCTATGGTCTCTGTCTATGGTCTTGATCCTATGGTCTCTGTCTATGGTCTTGATCCTATGGTCTCTGTCTATGGTCTTTATCCTATAGTCTCTGTCTATGGTCTTGATCCTATGGTCTCTGTCTATGGTCTTTATCCTATAGTCTCTGTCTATGGTCTTGATCCTATAGTCTCTGTCTATGGTCTTGATCCTATGGTCTCTGTCTATGGTCTTTATCCTATAGTCTCTGTCTATGGTCTTTATCCTATAGTCTCTGTCTATGGTCTTGATCCTATGGTCTCTGTCTATGGTCTTTATCCTATTATCTCTGTCTATGGTCTTTATCCTATAGTCTTTATCCTATAGTCTTTATCCTATAGTCTTTATCCTATAGTCTTTATCCTATAGTCTTTATCCTATAGTCTCTGTCTATAGTCTCTATCTATAGTCTCTGTCTATAGTCTCTGTCTATGGTCTCTGTCTATGGTTTTTATCCTATAGTCTCTATCTATAGTCTCTGTCTATGGTCTTTATCCTATAGTCTCTATCTATAGTCTCTGTCTATGGTCTTTATCCTATAGGCTCTATCTATAGTCTCTGTCTATGGTCTTTATCCTATAGTCTCTATCTATAGTCTCTATCTATAGTCTCTGTCTATAGTCTCTGTCTATGGTCTCTGTCTATGGTCTTGATCCTATGGTCTCTGTCTATGGTCTTGATCCTATGGTCTCTGTCTATGGTCTTTATCCTATGGTCTCTGTCTATGGTCTTTATCCTATTATCTCTGTCTATGGTCTTTATCCTATAGTCTTTATCCTATAGTCTTTATCCTATAGTCTTTATCCTACAGTCTTTATCCTATGTCTTTATCCATAGTCTTTATCCAATAGTCTTTATCCTATAGTCTCTGCTATAGTCTCTATCTAGTCTCTGTCTATAGTCTCTGTCTATGGTCTGTCTATGGTCTTTATCCCTATAGTCTTATCTATAGTCTCTGTCTATAGATTAACATCTATAGTCTCTATCTATAGTCTCTGTCTATAGTCTTTGCTCCTATGATCTCTATCTAGAGTCTCTGTCTATGGTCTTTGCTCCTATAGTCTCTATCTATAGTCTTTATCTATAGTCTCTGTCTATAGTCTCTGTCTATGGTGCTTCTATCTATAGTCTTTATCTATGAACTCTATCTATAGTCTCTGTCTATGAATTAACATCTATAGTCTATCTATAGTCTCTGTCTATGAATTAACATCCTATAGTCTCTATCTATAGTCTGTCTGTAGTCAACATCTATAGTCTCTATCTGCCAATTATCTAATGCATGAGTCAACATCCTATATCTCTATCTATAGTCTGTCTATGGTCTTTATCTATAGTCTCTATCTGTAGTCTCTGTCTATGGTCTTGATCTATAGTCTTTATCCTATAGTCTTTATCCTATAGTCTTTGCATCTATCGTCTCTGTCACATGGTCTTAATCTAAATGCAGCAGTGCTCTATCTATGGGATATATATATGGTCTTTATCCTATGTTTTCTCACATAGTGTGATCTATGATACTCTGTCTATGGTCTTTATCCCTATGATCTCATGGTCAACATCTATGGTCCTCTGTCTTATGGTCTTTATCTATAGTCTCTTCTCTATGGTCTTGATCTATGGTGCTCTGGCTCTTATGATGCCTCTGTCTATGATGCTCTATTATGGTCTTATCTATGGTGCTCTGTCTATGGTCTTTATCCTATGGTCTCTGTCTATGGTCTATCCTATGGTCTCTCTCTATGGTCTTTGTCACTATGGTCTCTCTCTATGGTCTTGATCCTATGGTCTCTGTCTATGGTCTTTATCTATGGTCTCTGTCTATGGTCTTTTATCCTATGGTCTCTGTCTGTAGTTAACTTTATCCTATGGTCTCTCTCTGAGTGCTTGATCCTGAGTGCTCATGTCTATGGTCTTTATCTATGGTCTCTGTCTATGGTCTTTATCCTATGGTCTCTCTCTATGGTCTTTATCCTGTAGTGCTCTGTCTATAGTCTTTTGTCACTATGGTCTCTGTCTATGGTCTCTGTCTGCCATGATCTTTATCCCCTGTAGTCTCTCTCTATGCATGATTAACGTCCTATGTGTTCACTCTTCTATGGTCTTTTTATCCTATAGTCTCTGTCTATGGTCTTTATCTATGGTCTCTATCTATGGTCTTTTGTCCTATGGTCTCTGTCTATAGTCTTTGTCTGTAGGTCTCTGTCTTGGTCTTTATCTATGGTCTCTATCTATGGTCTCTATCTATAGTCTCTGTCTATGGTCTTTTATCCTGCTGGTCTCAGGTCTTTATCTATGGTCTCTGTCTATAGTCTTTATCCTATGGTCTCTCTCTATGGTCTTTATCCTATGGTCTCTGTCTATGGTCTCTGTCTATGGTCTTTATCCTATGGTCTCTGTCTATGGTCTTTATCCTATGGTCTCTGTCTATGGTCTTTATCCTATGGTCTCTGTCTATAGTCTTTATCCTATGGTCTCTCTCTATGGTCTTTATCCTATGGTCTCTGTCTATGGTCTTTATCCTATGGTCTCTGTCTATAGTCTTTATCCTATGGTCTCTCTCTATGGTCTTTATCCTATGGTCTCTATCTATGGTCTCTGTCTATGGTCTTTATCCTATGGTCTCTGTCTATGGTCTTTATCCTATGGTCTCTGTCTATGGTCTTTATCCTATGGTCTCTGTCTATGGTCTTTATCCTATGGTCTCTGTCTATGGTCTTTATCCTATGGTCTCTGTCTATGGTCTTTATCCTATGGTCTCTGTCTATAGTCTTTATCCTATGGTCTCTGTCTATGGTCTTTATCTATGGTCTCTATCTATGGTCTCTATCTATGGTCTCTGTCTATGGTCTTTATCCTATGGTCTCTGTCTATAGTCTTTATCCTATGGTCTCTGTCTATGGTCTTTATCTATGGTCTCTATCTATGGTCTCTATCTATGGTCTCTGTCTATGGTCTTTATCCTATGGTCTCTGTCTATGGTCTTTATCCTATGGTCTCTGTCTATGGTCTTTATCCTATGGTCTCTCTCTATGGTCTTTATCCTATGGTCTCTGTCTATGGTCTTTATCCTATGGTCTCTGTCTATGGTCTCTGTCTATGGTCTCTGTCTATGGTCTTTATCCTATAGTCTCTGTCTATAGTCTCTATCTATAGTCTCTGTCTATGGTCTCTGTCTATGGTCTTTATCCTATAGTCTCTATCTATAGTCTCTATCTATAGTCTCTATCTATAGTCTCTATCTATAGTCTCTATCTATAGTCTCTGTCTATGGTCTCTATCTATAGTCTCTGTCTATAGTCTCTATCTATAGTCCTCTATCTATAGTCTCTGTCTATGGTCTCTATCTATAGTCTCTGTCTATGGTCTCTATCTATGGTCTGTCTCTGTGGTCTCTGTCCCTGGTCTCTATCTATAGTCTTTATCCTATAGTCTCTATCTATAGTTCTCTGTCTATAGTCTTTATCCTATAGTCTCTATCTATAGTCTCTATCTGCCAGGGTCTCTGTCTATGGTGCCATATCTATGGTCTCTGTCTGTGGTCTCTGTCTGTGGTCTCTGTCTGTGGTCTTTTATCACTATAGTCTCTATCTATGGTCTCTGTCTATAGTCTTTATCCTATGGTCTCTGTCTATGAGGTGGCACATCCTGCTAGTGCTCTTGTCACCTTGAGGTCTCTGTCTACCAGTTATACTTGTCATGGTCTCTATCTGGCATGGTCTTACGATCCTGTAGTCTCTGTCTATGAATTATAGTCTGAAGATCTTTACCTATGGTCTCTGTCTATAGTCTTTATCCTATGGTCTCTGTCTATAGTCTTTATCCTATGGTCTCTGTGTATAGTCTTTATCCTATGGTCTCTGTCTATAGTCTTTATCCTATGGTCTCTGTCTATAGTCTTTATCCTATGGTCTCTGTCTATAGTCTTTATCCTATGGTCTCTGTCTATGGTCTCTGTCTATAGTCTTTATCCTATGGTCTCTGTCTATAGTCTTTATCCTATGGTCTCTGTCTATAGTCTTTATCCTATGGTCTCTGTCTATGGTCTTTATCCTATGGTCTCTATCCTATGGTCTCTGTCTATAGTCTTTATCCTATGGTCTCTGTCTATGGTCTTGATCCTATGGTCTTTATCCTATGGTCTCTGTCTATAGTCTTTATCCTATGGTCTCTGTCTATGGTCTTGATCCTATGGTCTTTATCCTATGGTCTCTGTCTATAGTCTTTATCCTATGGTCTCTGTCTATGGTCTTGATCCTATGGTCTTTATCCTATGGTCTCTATCTATGGTCTTTATCCTATGGTCTCTGTCTATGGTCTCTGTCTATGGTCTCTGTCTATGGTCTTTATCCTATAGTCTCTATCTATAGTCTCTATCTATAGTCTCTGTCTATGGTCTTTATCCTATAGTCTCTGTCTATGGTCTTTATCCTATGGTCTCTGTCTATAGTCTCTGTCTATGGTCTCTATCTATAGTCTCTGTCTATGGTCTCTGTCTATGGTCTCTGTCTATGGTCTTGATCCTATGGTCTCTGTCTATGGTCTCTGTCTATGGTCTCTGTCTATGGTCTTGATCCTATGGTCTCTGTCTATGGTCTCTGTCTATGGTCTTTATGATATGGTCTCTGTCTATGGTCTCTATCTATGGTCTTGATCCTATGGTCTCTGTCTATGGTCTCTGTCTATGGTCTTTATGATATGGTCTCTGTCTATAGTCTTTATCCTATGCTCTCTGTCTATGGTCTCTGTCTATGGTCTTTATGATATGGTCTCTGTCTATGGTCTCTGTCTATGGTCTTTATCCTATGGTCTTTATGATATGGTCTCTGTCTATGGTCTCTGTCTATAGTCTTTATCCTATGCTCTCTGTCTATGGTCTCTGTCTATGGTCTTTATGATATGGTCTCTGTCTATGGTCTCTGTCTATGGTCTTTATCCTATGGTCTCTGTCTATGGTCTCTGTCTATGGTCTTTATGATATGGTCTCTGTCTATAGTCTTTATCCTATGCTCTCTGTCTATGGTCTCTGTCTATGGTCTTTATGATATGGTCTCTGTCTATGGTCTCTGTCTATGGTCTTTATCCTATGGTCTCTTTCTATGGTCTTTATCCTATGGTCTCTGTCTATGGTCTCTGTCTATGGTCTTTATGATATGGTCTCTGTCTATAGTCTTTATCCTATGCTCTCTGTCTATGGTCTCTGTCTATGGTCTTTATGATATGGTCTCTGTCTATGGTCTCTGTCTATGGTCTTTATCCTATGCTCTCTG
>NW_025753333.1:0-10905 GCF_021184085.1 Oncorhynchus gorbuscha
GCTACCTACTTTATGTGTACCGGTGTTGAGACAGGCGGTATCTGCTACCTACTTTATGTGTACCGGTGTTGAGACAGGCGGTATCTGCTACCCACTTTATGTGTGACCGGTGTTGAGACAGGCGGTATCTGCTACCTACTTTATGTGTACCGGTGTTGAGACAGGCGGTATCTGCTACCTACTTTATGTGTACCGGGTGTTGAGACAGGCGGTATCTGCTACCTACTTTATGTGTACCGGTGCTGAGACAGGCGGTATCTGCTACCTACTTTATGTGTACCGGTGTTGAGACAGGCGGTATCTGCTACCTACTTTATGTGTACCGGTGTTGAGACAGGCGGTATCTGCTACCTACTTTATGTGTACCGGTGTTGAGACAGGCGGTATCTGCTACCTACTTTATGTGTACCGGTGTTGAGACAGGCGGTATCTGCTACCTACTTTATGTGTACCGGTGTTGAGACAGGCGTGTATCTGCTACCTACTTTATGTGTACCGGTGTTGAGACAGGCGGTATCTGCTACCTACTTTATGTGTACCGGTGTTGAGACAGGCGGTATCTGCTACCTACTTTATGTGTACCGGTGTTGAGACAGGCGGTATCTGCTACCTACTTTATGTGTACCGGTGTTGAGACAGGCGGTATCTGCTACCTACTTTATGTGTACCGGTGTTGAGACAGGCGGTATCTGCTACCTACTTTATGTGTACCGGTGTTGAGACAGGCGGCATCTGCTACCTACTTTATGTGTACCGGTGTTGAGACAGGCGGTATCTGCTACCTACTTTATGTGTACCGGTGTTGAGACAGGCGGTATCTGCTACCTACTTTATGTGTACCGGTGTTGAGACAGGCGGCATCTGCTACCTACTTTATGTGTACCGGTGTTGAGACAGGCGGTATCTGCTACCTACTTTATGTGTACCGGTGTTGAGACAGGCGGTATCTGCTACCCACTTTATGTGTACCGGTGTTGAGACAGGCGGTATCTGCTACCTACTTTATGTGTACCGGTGTTGAGACAGGCGGTATCTGCTACCTACTTTATGTGTACCGGTGTTGAGACAGGCGGTATCTGCTACCTACTTTATGTGTACCGGTGTTGAGACAGGCGGTATCTGCTACCTACTTTATGTGTACCGGTGTTGAGACAGGCGGTATCTGCTACCTACTTTATGTGTACCGGTGTTGAGACAGGCGGTATCTGCTACCTACTTTATGTGTACCGGTGTTGAGACAGGCGGTATCTGCTACCTACTTTATGTGTACCGGTGTTGAGACAGGCGGTATCTGCTACCTACTTTATGTGTACCGGTGTTGAGACAGGCGGCATCTGCTACCTACTTTATGTGTACCGGTGTTGAGACAGGCGGTATCTGCTACCTACTTTATGTGTACCGGTGTTGAGACAGGCGGTATCTGCTACCTACTTTATGTGTACCGGTGTTGAGACAGGCGGTATCTGCTACCTACTTTATGTGTACCGGTGTTGAGACAGGCGGTATCTGCTACCTACTTTATGTGTACCGGTGTTGAGACAGGCGGTATCTGCTACCTACTTTATGTGTACCGGTGTTGAGACAGGCGGTATCTGCCACCTACTTTATGTGTACCGGTGTTGAGACAGGCGGTATCTGCTACCTACTTTATGTGTACCGGTGTTGAGACAGGCGGTATCTGCTACCTACTTTATGTGTACCGGTGTTGAGACAGGCGGTATCTGCTACCTACTTTATGTGTACCGGTGTTGAGACAGGCGGTATCTGCTACCTACTTTATGTGTACCGGTGTTGAGACAGGCGGTATCTGCTACCTACTTTATGTGTACCGGTGTTGAGACAGGCGGTATCTGCTACCTACTTTATGTGTACCGGTGTTGAGACAGGCGGTATCTGCTACCTACTTTATGTGTACCGGTGTTGAGACAGGCGGGTATCTGCTACCTACTTTATGTGTACCGGTGTTGAGACAGGCGGTATCTGCTACCTACTTTATGTGTACCGGTGTTGAGACAGGCGGTATCTGCTACCTACTTTATGTGTACCGGTGTTGAGACAGGCGGTATCTGTCTGTTGTAGAACCCCAACCTGAAGTCCGGACAGGATATCGACCATCTGATTATGGGCATGACCTCGCAGATCGCAGAGAGAGAGGACAACGTCATCGTGGAAGACTTAAGAGGTTTAAACTTTCAGTTTTAAATGCTCTTTTTAAGGCCTTGTACGTGGCTTTACATGGTCAGTGAAATGCTGAATACAACAGGTCTAGTAGACCTTACAGTGAAATGCTGAATACAACAGGTGTAGTAGACCTTACAGTGAAATGCTGAATACAACAGGTGTAGTAGACCTCACAGTGAAATGCTGAATACAACAGGTCTAGGTAGACCTCACAGTGAAATGCTGAATACAACAGGTGTAGTAGACCTTACAGTGAAATGCTGAATACAACAGGTGTAGTAGACCTTACAGTGAAATGCTGAATACAACAGGTGTAGGTAGACCTGACAGTGAAATGCTGAATACAACAGGTGTAGTAGACCTTACAGTGAAATGCTGAATACAACAGGTGTAGTAGACCTTACAGTGAAATGCTGAATACAACATTTTACATTACATTTAAGTCATTTAGCAGACGCTCTTATCCAGAGCGACTTACAAATTGGTGCATTCACCTTATGACATCCAGTGGGACAGTCACTTAACAATAGTGCATCTAAAACTTAGGGGGTGGGGTGAGAGGGATTACTTAACCTATCCTAGGTATTCCTTAAAGAGGTGGGGTTTCAGGTGTCTCCGGAAGGTGGTGATTGACTCCGCTGTCCTGGCGTCGTGAGGGAGTTTGTTCCACCATTGGGGGCCAGGGCAGCGAACAGTTTTGACTGGGCTGAGCGGGAGCTGTACTTCCTCAGTGGTAGGGAGGCGAGCAGGCCAGAGGTGGATGAACGCAGTGCCCTTGTTTGGGTGTAGGGCCTGATCAGAGCCTGGAGGTACTGAGGTGCCGTTCCCCTCACAGCTCCGTAGGCAAGCACCATGGTCTTGTAGCGGATGCGAGCTTCAACTGGAAGCCAGTGGAGAGAACGGAGGAGCGGGGTGACGTGAGAGAACTTGGGAAGGTTGAACACCAGACGGGCTGCGGCGTTCTGGATGAGTTGAAGGGGTTTAATGGCACAGGCAGGGAGCCCAGCCAACAGCGAGTTGCAGTAATCCAGACGGGAGATGACAAGTGCCTGGATTAGGACCTGCGCCGCTTCCTGTGTGAGGCAGGGTCGTACTCTGCGGATGTTGTAGAGCATGAACCTACAGGAACGGGCCACCGCCTTGATGTTAGTTGAGAACGACAGGGTGTTGTCCAGGATCACGCCAAGGTTCTTGGCGCTCTGGGAGGAGGACACAATGGAGTTGTCGACCGTGATGGCGAGATCATGGAACGGGCAGTCCTTCCCCGGGAGGAAGAGCAGCTCCGTCTTGCCGAGGTTCAGCTTGAGGTGGTGATCCGTCATCCACACTGATATGTCTGCCAGACATGCAGAGATGCGATTCGCCACCTGGTCATCAGAAGGGGGAAAGGAGAAGATTAATTGTGTGTCGTCTGCATAGCAATGATAAGAGAGACCATGTGAGGTTATGACAGAGCCAAGTGACTTGGTGTATAGCGAGAATAGGAGAGGGCCAAGAACAGAGCCCTGGGGGACACCAGTGGTGAGAGCGCGTGGTGAGGAGACAGATTCTCGCCACGCCACCTGGTAGGAGCGACCTGTCAGGTAGGACGCAATCCAAGCGTGGGCCGCGCCGGAGATGCCCAACTCGGAGAGGGTGGAGAGGAGGATCTGATGGTTCACAGTATCGAAGGCAGCCGATAGATCTAGAAGGATGAGAGCAGAGGAGAGAGAGTTAGCTTTAGCAGTGCGGAGCGCCTCCGTGATACAGAGGAGAGCAGTCTCAGTTGAATGACTAGTCTTGAAACCTGACTGATTTGGATCAAGAAGGTCATTCAGAGAGAGATAGCGGGAGAGCTGGCCAAGGACGGCACGTTCAAGAGTTTTGGAGAGAAAAGAAAGAAGGGATACTGGTCTGTAATTGTTGACATCGGAGGGATCGAGTGTAGGTTTTTTCAGAAGGGGTGCAACTCTCGCTCTCTTGAAGACGGAAGGGACGTAGCCAACGGTCAGGGATGAGTTGATGAGCGAGGTGAGGTAAGGGAGAAGGTCTCCGGAAATGGTCTGGAGAAGAGAGGAGGGGATAGGGTCAAGCGGGCAGGTTGTTGGGCGGCCGGCCGTCACAAGACGCGAGATTTCATCTGGAGAGAGAGGGGAGAAAGAGGTCAGAGCACAGGGTAGGGCAGTGTGAGCAGAACCAGCGGTGTCGTTTGACTTAGCAAACGAGGATCGGATGTCGTCGACCTTCTTTTCAAAATGGTTGACGAAGTCATCTGCAGAGAGGGAGGAGGGGGGAGGGGGCGGAGGATTCAGGAGGGAGGAGAAGGTGGCAAAGAGCTTCCTAGGGTTAGAGGCAGATGCTTGGAATTTAGCGTGGTAGAAAGTGGCTTTAGCAGCAGAGACAGAGGAGGAAAATGTAGAGAGGAGGGAGTGAAAGGATGCCAGGTCCGCAGGGAGGCGAGTTTTCCTCCATTTCCGCTCGGCTGCCCGGAGCCCTGTTCTGTGAGCTCGCAATGAGTCATCGAGCCACGGAGCGGGAGGGGAGGACCGAGCCGGCCTGGAGGATAGGGGACATAGAGAGTCAAGGGATGCAGAGAGGGAGGAGAGGAGGGTTGAGGAGGCAGAATCAGGAGATAGGTGGGAGAAGGTTTGAGCGGAGGGAAGAGATGATAGGATGGAAGAGGAGAGAGTAGCGGGGAGAGAGAGCGAAGGTTGGGACGGCGCGATACCATCCGAGTAGGGGCAGTGTGGGAGGTGTTGGATGAGAGCGAGAGGGAAAAGGATACAAGGCAGTGGTCGGAGACTTGGAGGGAGTTGCAGTGAGGTTAGTGGAAGAACAGCATCTAGTAAAGATGAGGTCGAGCGTATTGCCTGCGTGAGTAGGGGGAAGGTGAGAGGGTGAGGTCAAAGAGGAGAGGAGTGGAAAGAAGGAGGCAGAGAGGAAAGAGTCAAGGTAGACATTAGGGGAGAGTTACAAAGTCGCCCAGAACTGTGAGAGGTGAGCGTCCTCAGGAAAGGGAGCTTATCAAGGCATCAAGCTCATTGATGAACTCTCCGAGGGGAACCTGGAGGCGATAAATGATAGAGATGTTAAGCTTGAAAGGGCTAGTAACTGTGACAGCATGGAATTCCAAGGAGGCGATAGACAGATGGGTAAGGGAGAAAGAGAGAATGACCACTTGGGAGAGATGAGGATCCGGTGCCACCGCCCCGCTGACCAGAGCGCTCTCGGGGTGTGCGAGAACACGTGGGCGGACGAAGAGAGCAGTAGGAGTAGCAGTGTTGTCTGTGGTGATCCATGTTTCCGTCAGTGCCAAAAAGTCGAGGACTGGAGGAGACGCATAGAGCTGAGATGAACTCTGCCTTGTTGACCTTGAATTGGCAGTTCCAGAGGCTACCGGAGACCTGGAACTCCACGTGGGTCGTGCGCGCTGGGACCACCAGAGTAGGGTGGCCGCGGCACGCGGTGAGGAAGCGTTTGTATGGTCTGTGCAGAGGAGAACGTGGGATAAACAGACACATAGTTGACAGGCTACAGAAGAGGCTACGCTAATGCAAGAGGTGGAATGACAAGTGGACTACACGTCTCGAATGTTCAGAAAGTTAAGCTACGTAGCAAGAATCTTATTGACTAAAATGATTAAAATGATACAGTACTGCTGAAGTAGGCCAGCTGGCAGTGGGTGCGTTGTTGACACTACACTAATCAAGTCATTCCGTTGAGTGTAATAGTTCTGCAGTGTTGCTATTCGGGGGGGGCTAGCAGTGTTGTTTACGTTACGTTGCGTTAAAAGAACGACAATAGATGGCTAGCGAACCTAGAAAATCGCTCTAGACTACACAATTATCTTTGATACAAAGACAGCTATGTAGCTAGCTAAGTAGCTAGCTACGATCAAACAAATCAAACCGTTGTACTGTAATGAAATGAAGTGAAAATGTGATACAACCTGTGAATGCGACCGGGTAGTTGAGTTCTATACAGAAGCGTTGGCTAGCTGTTGGCTAGCTAGCAGAGTCACCTACGTTAAGGACGACAAATAGCTGGCTAGCTAACCTCGGTAAATTAAGATAATCACTCTAAGACTACACACTCTAAACCTAAACAACACAATTATCTTGGATACGATGATACGATGATACGAAGACAGCAAAGACAGCTATGTAGGTAGCTAACACTAAACTAATCAAGTCGTTCAGTTGAGTGTAAGAGTTTCTCAGTGCAGCTAATCAGTGGACGTTAGCTAGCTGGCTAGTGAAGACTACGTTAGGACTACGAAATACGATAATTACGCAATTATCTTTGATACAAAGACGGCTATGTAGCTAGCTGGAGAAGAAATCGAAATTGCTAAAGATAAGACAAATCAAACCGAGATATAATGAAAAAGTTAAAAAGTTATACTACCCGTTGGGCGTGCAGATGCGTGCAGATGCGACCACTCCTTTCAACCGGAACCGGAACAGGTCTACTAATACAACAGGTGTAGTAGACCTTACAGTGAAATGCTGAATACAACAGGTGTAGTAGACCTCACAGTGAAATGCTGAATACAGCAGGTGTAGTAGACCTCACAGTGAAATGCTGAATACAACAGGTGTAGTAGACCTCACAGTGAAATGCTGAATACAGCAGGTGTAGTAGACCTCACAGTGAAGAAATGCTGAATACAACAGGTGTAGTAGACCTCACAGTGAAATGCTGAATACAACAGGTGTAGTAGACCTCACAGTGAAATGCTGAATACAACAGGTGTAGTAGACCTCACAGTGAAATGCTGAATACAACAGGTGTAGTAGACCTTACAGTGAAATGCTGAATACAACAGGTGTAGTAGACCTTACAGTGAAATGCTGAATACAACAGGTGTAGTAGACCTCACAGTGAAATGCTGAATACAACAGGTGTAGTAGACCCCACAGTGAAATGCTGAATACAACAGGTGTAGTAGACCTCACAGTGAAATGCTGAATACAACAGGTGTAGTAGACCTCACAGTGAAATGCTGAATACAACAGGTGTAGTAGACCTCACAGTGAAATGCTGAATACAACAGGTGTAGTAGACCTCACAGTGAAATGCTGAATACAACAGGTGTAGTAGACCTCACAGTGAAATGCTGAATACAACAGGTGTAGTAGACCTCACAGTGAAATGCTGAATACAACAGGTGTAGTAGACCTCACAGTGAAATGCTGAATACAACAGGTGTAGTAGACCTCACAGTGAAATGCTGAATACAACAGGTCTAGTAGACCTTACAGTGAAAATGCTGAATACAACAGGTGCTAGTAGACCTTACAGTGAAATGCTGAATACAACAGGTGTAGTAGACCTCACAGTGAAATGCTGAATACAACAGGTGTAGTAGACCCCACAGTGAAATGCTGAATACAACAGGTGTAGTAGACCTCACAGTGAAATGCTGAATACAACAGGTGTAGTAGACCTCACAGTGAAATGCTGAATACAACAGGTGTAGTAGACCTCACAGTGAAATGCTGAATACAACAGGTGTAGTAGACCTCACAGTGAAATGCTGAATACAACAGGTGTAGTAGACCTCACAGTGAAATGCTGAATACAACAGGTGTAGTAGACCTCACAGTGAAATGCTGAATACAACAGGTGTAGTAGACCTTACAGTGAAATGCTTACAAAGCCCCTTAACCAACAATGCCATTTTAAGAATTTATTTGTATTTTTTATATAAAATAACATAAATAAAAGTAATAAATATTGATGTATATTGGTGGGCCTTCTCCCCACTAGATTATATGTACGGGCTCTGCGTTTCGCGGGGTCGGACTTGGTGGCTCTGACGGTGCAGAGGCCGGGACTTTGGCTTGCCCAGCTACAACCAGGGTCAGAGGGTGGGCCTGGCCCCTGTGGGGAGTTGGGGAGACGTAAACCCTCAGCTCAACACCACCAACCCACAGGTACTATCAGAACTTATTATGCAATGCTCATGAATGTTTTCTGTATGGGTTATTAACGTGTTTACGTAAGTCTATACAGGCACGTGCTGTTAATTAAACTACTGGTCTGAGACCAGTCAGAGCCCCAGGGGAGGATTAAACTACTGGTCTGAGACCAGTCAGAGCCCCAGGGAGGATTAAACTACTGGTCTGAGACCAGTTAGAGCCACAGGGAGGATTAAACTGCTGGTCTGAGACCAGTCAGAGCTAAGGGAGGGGATTAAACTACTGGTCTGGAGACCAGTCAGAGCCCCAGGGAGGGGATTAAACTACTGGTCTGAGACCAGTCAGAGCCTAAGGGAGGGGGATTAAACTGGGTCTGAGATCAGTTAGAGCCCCAGGGAGGGGATTAAACTACTGGTCTGAGACCAGTCAGAAACAGGGAGGATTAAACCTACTGGGGTCTGAGACCAGTCAGAGCCCCAGGGAGGGGATTAAACTAACACATGGACAGAATCAGGATGAGCTTGTCCTATTGCTGTGATGCAGTGAATAACCTACCCTCTCTATTCTGTCTCTACCTTACTGGATGTATAGCTATTCAGGGACCTTGCAGACCTGTACCATGGGGACATTTCTAAACTGGAGCTGTTTCCTGGAGGTCTCTAGAGTCTGTGGACGGTCTAATTCGAAAGGTCTTCACCACTATCATACAGGACCAGTTTAACCGCATCAGGAATGGAGACCGCTTCTGGTTCGAGAACACACAGAGCGGGTAGGAAGAAAGTCAAATACGGTAATCGTATGAATCTGTTTCCGTTAGTTGAACCTCTATTTCCTGGCTTTCGCGTTTCGGCTCGGAAGCTTGGACGGATACCTGTGAGAACGTAAGCCACGAATGAAATAAACAATAGCCTGGTGTTGAACTCGACCTTCGAACTGAGGAAACACAAGACTAATGTCTGTTATGTGATCAGCTTTGATTCACTGTTTCGAGTGACGTTATATCATAACAGTTCCAGTCGATCTGACAACTCCTTCTGGTTGTTCCTCAAGTCTGTTCACAGCTGAAGAGCTGCAGGCCATTCACAACACAACCTTTCATGACGTCATTACAGCGGTCACCGGCGCGGGAGGCTGAGGACATACAGAGAAGAGTCTTCTTCTGGAAGGATGGTAAAGATCATGTCCACTTTAAATGTATCATTTTTATACAAATAAGCAACGAAACCATAGTGTTCCCTGTAGCTCCAAAATGTTGACTGTAGTTGCTGCTGGTACAGTAACAAATCTCCTTGTGTCTGTCTGTCTGTCTGTCTGTCTGTCTGTCTGTCTGTCTGTCTGTCTGTCTGTCTGTCTGTCTGTCTGTCTGCCTGCCTGCCTGCCTGCCTGCCTGCCTGCCTGCCTGCCTGTCTGCCTGCCTGCCTGCCTGCCTGTCTGTCTGTCTGCCTGCCTGCCTGCCTGCCTGCCTGTCTGTCTGTCTGTCTGTCTGTCTGTCTGTCTGTCTGCCTGCCTGCCTGCCTGCCTGCCTGCCTGTCTGCCTGCCTGCCTGCCTGTCTGTCTGCCTGCCTGCCTGCCTGCCTGCCTGTCTGTCTGTCTGTCTGTCTGTCTGTCTGTCTGTCTGTCTGTCTGTCTGTCTGCCTGCCTGCCTGTCTGTCTGTCTGTCTGTCTGTCTGTCTGTCTGTCTGTCTGTCTGTCTGCCTGCCTGTCTGTCTGTCTGCTCTGTCTGTCTGTCTGTCTGTCTGTCTGCCTGCCTGCCTGCCTGCCTGCCTGCCTGCCTGCCTGCCTGCCTGTCTGTCTGTCTGTCTGTCTGCCTGCCTGCCTGCCTGCCTGCCTGCCTGCCTGCCTGCCTGCCTGCCTGCCTGCCTGCCTGCCTGTCTGTCTGCCTGCCTGCCTGCCTGTCTGTCTGTCTGTCTGTCTGTCTGTCTGTCTGTCTGTCTGCCTGCCTGCCCTGCCTGCCTGTCTGTCTGTCTGTCTGTCTGTCTGTCTGTCTGTCTGTCTGTCTGTCTGTCTGTCTGTCCCAGGTGACCCTTGTCCCCAGCCCTCTCAGGTCCTACGACCTCTGAGCTCCACCCCTGCCAACGCCACCAAGCTCAACTACTTTGACGCGGGGAGTAAAGCTGGCTTCGGCATCCTAGTCATCTGCCCTGTTCCTCTTTCCCGTTGGTCGGTATCCGATGTTAACCAATCAGAATCCACATTTTATAATAATAATATATAATAATAATTATATATGCCATTTAGCAGACGCTTTTATCCAAAGCGACTTACAGTCATGTGTGCATACATTCTACGTATGGGTGGTCCCGGGAATCAAACCCACTACCCTGGCGTTACAAGCGCCATGCTCTACCAACTGAGCTACAGAAGGACATGAGGTTATTAGTCTTATCCAGAGTGACTTGCGATCAGTTAATTTATTTAAAGTAGGTAAAACAACCAAATATCACATTTTTTGGACAGGGAAAACAACTAGCAAGTAAAACATTTTAAAATAGTAGATTTTGATACACAATCATTTCTACCATAGCCGTGGTGACCTTCCCTGAGTGATTCTCTGTTGACTACGTTGTTCCCCTACCAGTGAGCTTCCTCATGGCTCTTGTCGATCGGCCCACTTCAGAAAGTCCAAGTTTAAGAAGTTCCAGAAGAGAGAGGAGCTGACGACACAACGAAGGAACTCCTGCTGGAATCACAGGTGTGTATCAGGTGATCGTGTTTGTGTGGTACTGTGTGATGTGTTAGGTACTGTGTGATGTGTTAGGTACTGTGTGATGTGTTAGAGTACTGTGTGATGTGTTAGGTACCGTGTGATGTGTTAGGTACT
>NW_025753334.1:2500-10904 GCF_021184085.1 Oncorhynchus gorbuscha
ATGGGCCCATGGTCTAGTAACCTGCCTGTAGACACAGTGTTCTTCCTGAATGGAACCCTATTCAGAGCTCTATGGGCCCATGGTCTAGTAACCTGCCTGTAGACACAGTGTTCTTCCTGAATGGAACCCTATTCAGAGCTCTATGGGCCCATGGTCTAGTAACCTGCCTGTAGACACAGTGTTCTTCCTGAATGGAACCCTATTCAGAGCTCTATGGGCCCATGGTCTAGTAACCTGCCTGTAGACACAGTGTTCTTCCTGAATGGAACCCTATTCAGAGCTCTATGGGCCCATGGTCTAGTAACCTGCCTGTAGACACATTAGCAGCATTCTTCCTTGAATGAACCCTATTCAGAGCCTCTATGGGCCCATGGTCTAGTATAACTGCCTGTAGAGATTAAAAAAAGTATGTTGTTCTTCCTTGAATGGCAACTTCTATTCAGACCTCTCTTATACCTGGGATGGTCTAGTAACCTGCCTAGACACAGTGTTCTCTGAATGGAACCCATCCAGAGCCCTATGGGCCCATGGTCTAGCAACTAAGCGTAACCCCGCCTCGTGGCATGGCAGTGCTCTTCCTGTTCGCAACTTTTTTATCTCAGGTTTTTCCTGGCGGGCCCATGGTCTATAACCTGCCTCAGACACAGAATGCCTGAATGAAACCCTATTCAACCTCATAGCCCATGGTCTATAACCTGCCTGTAGACACAGTTTTTAATTCTTCCCTGAATGGAACTCCTTATTCAGAGCCTCTATGGGCCCAGTAACTAGTAACCTGCTCAGACATTTTAGTGTTCTTCCTGAATGGAACCCTATTCAGAGCTCTATGGGCCCATGGTCTAGTAACCTGCCTGTAGACACAGTGTTCTTCCTGAATGGAACCCTATTCATGGGCCCAGCTACCTGTAGACACAGTGTTCTTCCTGGGAACCCCATTCAGAGCTCTATGGTATGGTCACAGTAACCTGCCTGTGGCACCAGTGTTCTTCCTGAATGGAGACCCTATTCAGAGCTCTATGGGCCCATGGTCTAGTAACCTGCCTGTAGACACAGTGTTCTTCCTGAATGGAAACCTATTCAGAGCTCTATGAGCCCATGGTCCTAGTAACCTGCCTGTAGACACAGTGTTCTTCCTGAATGGAACCCTATTCAGAGCCTCTATGGGCCCATGGTCTGCCCAGGCAACCTGCCTGTAGACACAGTGTTCTTCCTGAATGGAACCCTATTCAGAGCTCTGGGCCCATGGTCTAGTAACCTGCCTGTAGACACAGTGTTCTTCTGAATGGAACCCTATTCAGAGCTCTATGGGCCCATGGTCTAGTAACCTGCCTGTAGACACAGTGTTCTTCCTGAATGGAACCCTATTCAGAGCTCTATGGGCCCATGGTCTAGTAACCTGCCTGTAGACACAGTGTTCTTCCTGAATGGAACCCTATTCAGAGCTCTATGGGCCCATGGTCTGCACCTGCCTGTAGACACAGTGTTCTTCCTGAATGGAACCCTATTCAGAGCTCTATGGGCCCCATAGACACAGGTCTAGTAACCTGCCTGTAGACACAGTGTTCTTCCTGAATGGAACCCTATTCAGAGCTCTATGGGCCCATGGTCTAGTAACCTGCCTGTAGACACAGTGTTCTTCCTGAATGGAACCCTATTCCAGAGCTCTATGGGAATGTGCAGTAACCTGCCTGTAGACACAGTGTTCTTCCTGAATGGAACCCTATTCAGAGCTCTATGGGCCCCATGGTCTAGTAACTGCCTGTAGACACAGTGTTCTTCTGAATGGAACCTATTCAGAGCTCTATGGGCCCATGGTTCAGTAACCTGCCCTGTAGACACAGTGTTCTTCCTGAATGGAACCCTATTCAGAGCTCTGGGCCCATGGTCTGAAGTAACCCTGCCTGTAGACACAGTGTTCTTCCTGAATGGAACCTATTCAGAGCTCTATGGGCCCATGGTCTAGTAACCTGCCTGTAGACACAGTGTTCTTCCTGAATGGAACCCTATTCAGAGCTCTATGGGCCCATGGTCTAGTAACCTGCCTGTAGACACAGTGTTCTTCCTGAATGGAACCCTATTCAGAGCTCTATGGGCCCATGGTCTAGTAACCTGCCTGTAGACACAGTGTTCTTCCTGAATGGAACCCTATTCAGAGCTCTATGGGCCCATGGTCTAGTAACCTGCCTGTAGACACAGTGTTCTTCCTGAATGGAACCCTATTCAGAGCTCTATGGGCCCATGGTCTAGTAACCTGCCTGTATTTTGGGACTCATATGGTGTTCTTTCCCTATCTATTGTCGTATTCAGACTGTAACTAAACCAAGCACCATATCAGACTGTAACTAAACCAAGCACCATATCAGACTGTAACTAAACCTGACTCCATATCAGACTGTAACTAAACCAAGCACCATATCAGACTGTAACTAAACCTGACTCCATATCAGACTGTAACTAAACCTGACTCCATGTCAGACTGTAACTAAACCTGACTCCATATCAGACTGTAACTAAACCTGACTCCATATCAGACTGTAACTAAACCTGACCCCATATCAGACTGTAACTAAACCTGACCCCATATCAGACTGTAACTAAACCTGTCTCCAGATCAGTCTTAACTTAAACCATTCTGTTTCCTTTGTACTGTTGCTGGGTAATGCTCTTGTTATGGGTGTATTCAAGGACAGATTGAAGGCTGGATATGAGTGCATCCTTAACTAAATATTCTGTAGAGAGGGTTTTAAAGTCAGTGTTGTTCAACAACTCAAGGTCTTGAAGAAACACACACACACACACACACACACACACACACACACACACACACACACACACACACACACACACACACACACACACACACACACACACACACACACACACACACACACACACACACACACACTACATAACAAAAGTATATGGACACCTGTTTGTCTAACATCTCAGTCCAAAATCAAGGGCATTATTATGCATTTGGTCCCCCCTTTCCAGCTATAACAGCCTCTAGTCTTCTGTGAAGGCTTTCCACTAGATTTTGAATATCGCTGAGGACTTGCATCAACTCAGCTACAAGAGCATTAGTGATGTCGAGCACTGATGTTGTGCAATTAGGTCTGGCTCACAGTCTGTGTTCCAATTCATCCCAAAGGTGTTCGATGGGGCTGAGGTCAGGGCTCTCTGCAGACCAGTCAAGTTCTTCCACACCGATCTCAACAAACCATTTCTGCATGGACATCGCTTGTGCAGTGGGGAATTGTCATGCTGAAACAGGAAAGGGCCTTCCCCAAACTGTTGGCAAAAAATGGAAGCACAGAGTCATATGGAATGTTATTGTATGCTGCAGCATTAAGATTTCCTCCACTGGAACTAAGGGGCCCGAACCATGAAAAACAGCCCCAGACCATTATTCCCTCCTCCAAACTTTACAGTTGGCACTATGCATTGGGGCAAGTAGAGCTCTCCCTGACAGCCGCCACACCCAGATTCCGTCCGTCAGACTGCCAGATGGTGAAGCGTGATTCATCACTCCAGAGAACGTGTTTCCACTGCTCCAGAGTCCATTGGCAGGGAGCTTTACACCACTCCAGGGGATGCGTGGTATTGTGCATGGTGATCTTAGGTTTGTGCGGCTGCTCGACCATGGAAACCCATTTCATGGAGCTCCCGACGAACAGTTATTGTGCTGGACGTTGCTTCCAGAGGCAGTTTGAACTCGGTAGTGAGTGTTGCAATCGAGGACAGACGATTTGACTTGCTTTCAGCACTCGGCGGTCCCGTTCTGTGAGCTGTGTGGCCTACCACTTCACGGATGAGCTGCTGTTGCTCCTAGACGTTTCCACCTCCCAATAACAGCAGTTACTGTTGACTGGGTCAGCTCTAGTAGGTCATACATTTGATAAACTGACTTGATGGAAAGGGTATCCTATGACGGTGCCATGTTGAAAGTCACTGAGCTCTTCATTGAGGCCATTCTACTGCCAATGTTTCTCTTTGGAGGTTACATGGTTGTGTGCTCGATTTTATACATCTGTCAGCAACAGGTTTGGTAGAAAAGCCAAATCCACTAATTTGAAGTGATGTCCACATACTTTTGTATATTAAAGATTTAGTATCTGCGCAAGGTTTGTACGGCGCTCTCTTACTAGGAGTTACCTGAAGGGTTCAGATTGAGAACATGGCCTTGGGTAAGCCCAACACCTCTCTTCCACCAACCCACCCGGGATCTTAATCCGCCTGTCACCCTTATTCCCCCTCCCTCCTCCTTCTTCACCCTCTTTATCACTCTATAAAGAGATGGGCTGGAGGGGACGAGGGGAACGGGAGTTGAGGGAGGGAGGGGATCCTCCCCCCACGCAGACAGATGGAGACCTGAGGCACAACGCCGGGAGATCCACTTTGATTCCCTCCCTCCCTCCCTCCTGGTCTCCTCTCCTCCTTCCTCCCTGCTCCCGCTCCCCCTCCCCCCTCCCTCCCTCCTGGTCTGCCCCTCCTCCTCCCTCCTCCCTCTGTTACCCCCTCACCCTCGCCTTGTGCTCAGCCAGCAGAAAGACAAGAGCAGGAGGATGGAGTGAGGCCATGAGCGTTGCACAGAAAATACAAAACTATGGTCTGTTACTCACAGTGAAATACTCAACTATGGTCTGTTACTCACAGTGAAATACTAATCTATGGTCTGTTACTCACAGTGAAATACTAAACTATGGTCTGTTACTCACAGTGAAATATTAAACTATTGTCTGTTACTCACAGGGAAATACTAAACTATGGTCTGTTCACAGGGAAATACTAAACTATGGTCTGTTACTCACAGGGAAATACTAAACTATGGTCTGTTACTCACAGTGAAATACTAAACTATGGTCTGTTCACAGGGAAATACTAAACTATGGTCTGTTACTCACAGTGAAATACTAAACTATGGTCTGTTCACAGGGAAATACTAAACTATGGTCTGTTACTCACAGGGAAATACTCAACTATGGTCTGTTCACAGGGAAATACTAAACTATGGTCTGTTACTCACAGGGAAATACTCAACTATGGTCTGTTCACAGGGAAATACTAAACTATGGTCTGTTACTCACAGGGAAATACTCAACTATGGTCTGTTACTCACAGTGAAATACTAAACTATGGTCTGTTACTCACAGTGAAATACTAAACTATGGTCTGTTACTCACAGTGAAATACTAAACTATTGTCTGTTACTCACAGTGAAATACTAAACTATGGTCTGTTCACAGGAAATACTCAACTATGGTCTGTTACTCACAGTGAAATACTAAACTATGGTCTGTTACTCACAGTGAAATACTAAACTATGGTCTGTTACTCACAGTGAAATACTAAACTATGGTCTGTTACTCACAGTGAAATACTAAACTATTGTCTGTTACTCACAGTGAAATACTAAACTATGGTCTGTTCACAGGGAAATACTCAACTATGGTCTGTTACTCACAGTGAAATACTAAACTATGGTCTGTTACTCACAGGGAAATACTAAACTATGGTCTGTTACTCACAGTGAAATACTCAACTATGGTCTGTTACTCACAGGGAAATACTAAACTATGGTCTGTTACTCACAGTGAAATACTAAACTATGGTCTGTTACTCACAGGGAAATACTCAACTATGGTCTGTTACTCACAGGGAAATACTCAACTATGGTCTGTTACTCACAGGGAAATACTCAACTATGGTCTGTTACTCACAGGGAAATACTCAACTATGGTCTGTTACTCACATAGTTTTTTACCGTAGGAAAAAGACGGCCCAGATGAAAAAATTGGTACAGATTTGGCCCCATAATACAGTGTTACTAATACTGTATACTGGAAAGAGTGTAACGGCGTTCGTCTGTTGAAGGAAGAGAGTCGGACCGAAATGCAGCGTGTTTGTTAATCAGGATCTTTAATGAAGAAAACAAAACGATACATGAAATAACTAAATACAAAAACAACAAACGGAACGTGAAACCTACTACAGCCTATCTGGTGAAACTACACAGAGACAGGAACGTGAAACCTACTACAGCCTATCTGGTGAAACTACACAGAGACAGGAACGTGAAACCTATTACAGCCTATCTGGTGAAACTACACAGAGACAGGAACGTGAAACCTATTACAGCCTATCTGGTGAAACTACACAGAGACAGGAACGTGAAACCTATTACAGCCTATCTGGTGAAACTACACAGAGACAGGAACGTGAAACCTACTACAGCCTATCTGGTGAAACTACACAGAGACAGGAACGTGAAACCTATTACAGCCTATCTGGTGAAACTACACAGAGACAGGAACGTGAAACCTATTACAGCCTATCTGGTGAAACTACACAGAGACAGGAACGTGAAACCTATTACAGCCTATCTGGTGAACACTACACAGAGACAGGAACGTGAAACCTATTACAGCCTATCTGGTGAACACTACACAGAGACAGGAACGTGAAACCTATTACAGCCTATCAGGTGAAACTACACAAAGACAGGAACGTGAAACCTATTACAGCCTATCTGGTGAAACTACACAGAGACAGGAACGTGAAACCTATTACAGCCTATCTGGTGAAACTACACAGAGACAGGAACGTGAAACCTATTACAGCCTATCTGGTGAAACTACACAGAGACAGGAACGTGAAACCTATTACAGCCTATCTGGTGAAACTACACAGAGACAGGAACGTGAAACCTATTACAGCCTATCTGGGTGAAACTACACAGAGACAGGAACGTGAAACCTATTACAGCCCATCTGGTGAAACTACACAGAGACAGGAACGTGAAACCTATTACAGCCTATCTGGTGAAACTACACAGAGACAGGAACGTGAAACCTATTACAGCCTATCTGGTGAAACTACACAGAGACAGGAACGTGAAAACCTATTACAGCCTATCTGGTGAAACTACACAGAGACAGGAACGTGAAACCTATTACAGCCTATCTGGTGAAACTACAAGAGACAGGAACGTGAAACCTATTACAGCCTATCTGGTGAAACTACACAGAGACAGGAACGTGAAACCTATTACAGCCTATCTGGTGAAACTACACAGAGACAGGAACGTGAAACCTATTACAGCCTATCTGGTGAAACTACACAGAGACAGGAACGTGAAACCTATTACAGCCTATCTGGTGAAACTACACAGAGACAGGAACGTGAAACCTATTACAGCCTATCTGGTGAAACTACACAGAGACAGGAACGTGAAACCTATTACAGCCTATCTGGTGAAACTACACAGAGACAGGAACGTGAAACCTATTACAGCCTATCTGGTGAAACTACACAGAGACAGGAACGTGAAACCTATTACAGCCTATCTGGTGAAACTACACAGAGACAGGAACGTGAAACCTATTACAGCCTATCTGGTGAAACTACACAGAGACAGGAACGTGAAACCTAATTACAGCCTATCTGGTGAAACTACACAGAGACAGGAACGTGAAACCTAATTACAGCCTATCTGGTGAAACTACACAGAGACAGGAACGTGAAACCTATTACAGCCTATCTGGTGAAACTACACAGAGACAGGAACGTGAAACCTAATTACAGCCTATCTGGTGAAACTACACAGAGACAGGAACGTGAAACCTATTACAGCCTATCTGGTGAAACTACACAGAGACAGGAACGTGAAACCTATTACAGCCTATCTGGTGAAACTACACAGAGACAGGAACGTGAAACCTATTACAGCCTATCTGGTGAAACTACACAGAGACAGGAACGTGAAACCTATTACAGCCTATCTGGTGAAACTACACAGAGACAGGAACGTGAAACCTATTACAGCCTATCTGGTGAAACTACACAGAGACAGGAACGTGAAACCTAATTACAGCCTATCTGGTGAAACTACACAGAGACAGGAACGTGAAACCTAATTACAGCCTATCTGGTGAAACTACACAGAGACAGGAACGTGAAACCTAATTACAGCCTATCTGGTGAAACTACACAGAGACAGGAACGTGAAACCTAATTACAGCCTATCTGGTGAAACTACACAGAGACAGGAACGTGAAACCTATTACAGCCTATCTGGTGAAACTACACAGAGACAGGAACGTGAAACCTATTACAGCCTATCTGGTGAAACTACACAGAGACAGGAACGTGAAACCTATTACAGCCTATCTGGTGAACACTACACAGAGACAGGAACGTGAAACCTATTACAGCCTATCTGGTGAAACTACACAGAGACAGGAACGTGAAACCTATTACAGCCTATCTGGTGAACACTACACAGAGACAGGAACGTGAAACCTATTACAGCCTATCTGGTGAACACTACACAGAGACAGGAACGTGAAACCTATTACAGCCTATCTGGTGAACACTACACAGAGACAGGAACAATCACCCACGA
>NW_025753335.1:0-10904 GCF_021184085.1 Oncorhynchus gorbuscha
TCACTCTCTCGCTTTCTCTTCTCTCTATCGTTCCGTTCCTGCTCCCAGCTGTTCCTATTCCCCTAATCATCATTTAGTCTTCCCACACCTGTTCCCGATCCTTTCCCCTGATTAGAGTCCCTATTTATTCCTTTGTGATCCGTTCCTGTCCCGTCGGTTCCTTGTATTGTATTCACCATGCTGTGATTGCGTTTCGCCCTGTCCTGTCGTGTTTTTGCTGTGATTGTGTATCGCCCTGTCCTGTCGTGTTTTTGCCTTCATCAGATGCTGCGTGTGAGCAGGTGTCTCTGTCGACTACGGCCTGCGCCTACCCGGCGACCTGCAGTCTGTGGCCGCTTCTCCAGTTGTTTCCCCTCTACAAGTCTAGAGGATTTCTGTTATTCCGTTTTGGACTTAAATAAACTCTGTTTCTGTTAAGTCGCTTTTGGGTCCTCTTTCACCTGCATGACAGAAGGAACCGACCAAGGAATGGACCCAGCGACTTCAGACGCTCGTTACACTGCCGTCGAGATCCAAGGAGCCATGCTCGGCAGACACGAGCAGGAATTGTCCGCTGCTCGCCATGCCGTGGAGAACCTGGCCGCTCAGGTTTCCGACCTCTCTGGACAGTTCCAGAGTCTACGTCTCGTGCCACCTGTTACTTCCTGGCCTGCCGAGCCTCCAGAACCTAGGGTTAATAACCCACCTTGCTACTCCGGGCAGCCCACTGAGTGCCGCTCCTTTCTCACGCAGTGTGAGATTGTGTTCTCTCTCCAACCCAACACATACTCTAGAGAGAGAGCTCGGGTTGCTTACGTCATTTCACTCCTTACTGGCCGGGCTCGAGAATGGGGCACAGCTATCTGGGAGGCAAGGGCTGATTGCTCTAACAAGTTCCAGAACTTTAAAGAGGAGATGATTCGGGTTTTTGACCGTTCAGTTTTTGGTGGGGAGGCTTCTAGGGCCCTGGCTTCCTTATGCCAAGGTGAACGGTCCATAACGGATTATTCCATTGAGTTTCGCACTCTTGCTGCCTCTAGTGAGTGGAACGAGCCGGCGCTGCTCGCTCGTTTTCTGGAGGGACTCCACGCAGTGGTTAAGGATGAGATTCTCTCCCGGGAGGTTCCTTCAGATGTGGACTCTTTGATTGCTCTCGCCATCCGCATAGAACGACGGGTAGATCTTCGTCACCGGGCTCGTGGAAGAGAGCTCGCATCAACGGTGTTTCCCTGCTCCGCATCGCAACCATCTCCCTCCTCTGGCTTTGAGACTGAGCCCATGCAGCTGGGAGGGATTCGCATCTCGAATAAGGAGAGGGAACGGAGGATCACCAACCGCCTGTGCCTCTATTGCGGAGTTGCTGGACATTTTGTTAATTCATGTCCAGTAAAAGCCAGAGCTCATCTGTAAGCGGAGGGCTACAGGTGAGCGCAACTACTCAAGTCTCTCCATCAAGGTCCTGTACTACTTTGTCGGTCCACCTACGCTGGACCGGTTCGGGTGCTACATGTAGTGCCTTGATAGACTCTGGGGCTGAGGGTTGTTTCATGGACGAAGCATGGGTTCGGAAACATGACATTCCTTTCAGAGAGTTAGATAAGCCTACGCCCATGTTCGCCTTAGATGGTAGTCATCTTCCCAGTATCAGATTTGAGACACTACCTTTAACCCTCACAGTATCTGGTAACCACAGTGAGACTATTTCTTTTTTTGATTTTCCGTTCACCGTTTACACCTGTTGTTTTGGGTCATCCCTGGCTAGTATGTCATAATCCTTCTATTAATTGGTCTAGTAATTCTATCCTATCCTGGAACGTTTCTTGTCATGTGAAGTGTTTAATGTCTGCCATCCCTCCCGTTTCTTCTGTCCCTACTTCTCAGGAGGAACCTGGCGATTTGACAGGAGTGCCGGAGGAATATCATGATCTGCGCACGGTCTTCAGTCGGTCCCGAGCCAACTCCCTTCCTCCTCACCGGTCGTATGATTGTAGTATTGATCTCCTTCCGGGGACCACTCCTCCTCGAGGTAGACTATACTCTCTGTCGGCTCCCGAACGTAAGGCTCTCGAGGATTATTTGTCTGTGTCTCTTGACGCCGGTACCATAGTGCCTTCTTCTTCTCCGGCCGGGGCGGGGTTCTTTTGTTAAGAAGAAGGACGGTACTCTGCGCCCCTGCGTGGATTATCGAGGGCTGAATGACATAACGGTTAAGAATCGTTATCCGCTTCCCCTTATGTCATCAGCCTTCGAGATTCTGCAGGGAGCCAGGTGCTTTACTAAGTTGGACCTTCGTAACGCTTACCATCTCGTGCGCATCAGAGAGGGGGACGAGTGGAAAACGGCGTTTAACACTCCGTTAGGGCATTTTGAGTACCGGGTTCTGCCGTTCGGTCTCGCCAATGCGCCAGCTGTTTTTCAGGCATTAGTTAATGATGTTCTGAGAGACATGCTGAACATTTTTGTTTTTGTCTATCTTGACGATATCCTGATTTTTTCTCCGTCACTCGAGATTCATGTTCAGCACGTTCGACGTGTTCTACAGCGCCTTTTAGAGAATTGTCTCTACGTAAAGGCTGAGAAGTGCTCTTTTCATGTCTCCTCCGTTACTTTTCTCGGTTCCGTTATTTCCGCTGAAGGCATTCAGATGGATTCCGCTAAGGTCCAAGCTGTCAGTGATTGGTCCGTTCCAAGGTCACGTGTCGAGTTGCAGCGCTTTTAGGTTTCGCTAATTTCTATCGGCGTTTCATTCGTAATTTCGGTCAAGTTGCTGCCCCTCTCACAGCTCTTACTTCTGTCAAGACGTGTTTTAAGTGGTCCGGTTCCGCCCAGGGAGCTTTTGATCTTCTAAAAGAACGTTTTACGTCCGCTCCTATCCTCGTTACTCCTGACGTCACTAGACAATTCATTGTCGAGGTTGACGCTTCAGAGGTAGGCGTGGGAGCCATTCTATCCCAGCGCTTCCAGTCTGACGATAAGGTTCATCCTTGCGCTTATTTTTCTCATCGCCTGTCGCCATCTGAGCGCAACTATGATGTGGGTAACCGTGAACTGCTCGCCATCCGCTTAGCCCTAGGCGAATGGCGACAGTGGTTGGAGGGGGCGACCGTTCCTTTGTCGTTTGGACAGACCATAAGAACCTTGAGTACATCCGTTCTGCCAAACGACTTAATGCCCGTCAAGCTCGTTGGGCGTTGTTTTCGCTCGTTTCGAGTTTGTGATTTCTTACCGTCCGGGTAGCAAGAACACCAAGCCTGATGCCTTATCCCGTCTGTTTAGTTCTTCTGTGGCTTCTACTGATCCCGAGGGGATTCTTCCTTATGGGCGTGTTGTCGGGTTAACAGTCTGGGGAATTGAAAGACAGGTTAAGCAAGCACTCACGCACACTGCGTCGCCGCGCGCTTGTCCTAGTAACCTCCTTTTCGTTCCTGTTTCCACTCGTCTGGCTGTTCTTCAGTGGGCTCACTCTGCCAAGTTAGCTGGTCATCCCGGTGTTCGAGGCACTCTTGCGTCTATTCGCCAGCGCTTTTGGTGGCCGACTCAGGAGCGTGACACGCGCCGTTTCGTGGCTGCTTGTTCGGACTGCGCGCAGACTAAGTCGGGTAACTCTCCTCCTGCCGGTCGTCTCAGACCGCTCCCCATTCCTTCTCGACCATGGTCTCACATTGCCTTAGACTTCATTACCGGTCTGCCTTTGTCTGCGGGGAAGACTGTGATTCTGACGGTTGTCGATAGGTTCTCTAAGGCGGCACATTTCATTCCCCTCGCTAAACTTCCTTCCGCTAAGGAGACGGCACAAATCATTATTGAGAATGTATTCAGAATTCATGGCCTCCCGTTAGACGCCGTTTCAGACAGAGGCCCGCAATTCACGTCACAGTTTTGGAGGGAGTTCTGTCGTTTGATTGTGCGTCCGTCAGTCTCTCTTCCGGGTTTCATCCCCAGTCTAACGGTCAAGCAGAGAGGGCCAATCAGACGATTGGTCGCATACTACGCAGCCTTTCTTTCAGAAACCCTGCGTCTTGGGCAGAACAGCTCCCCTGGGCAGAATACGCTCACAATTCGCTTCCTTCGTCTGCTACCGGGTTATCTCCGTTTCAGAGTAGTCTGGGTTACCAGCCTCCTCTGTTCTCATCCCAGCTTGCCGAGTCCAGCGTTCCCTCCGCTCAAGCGTTTGTCCAACGTTGTGAGCGCACCTGGAGGAGGGTGAGGTCTGCACTTTGCCGTTACAGGGCACAGACGGTGAGAGCCGCCAATAAACGCAGGATTAAGAGTCCAAGGTATTGTTGCGGCCAGAGAGTGTGGCTTTCCACTCGCAACCTTCCTCTTACGACAGCTTCTCGTAAGTTGACTCCGCGGTTCATTGGTCCGTTCCGTGTCTCCCAGGTCGTCAATCCTGTCGCTGTGCGACTGCTTCTTCCGCGACATCTTCGTCGCGTCCATCCTGTCTTCCATGTCTCCTGTGTTAAGCCCTTTCTTCGCACCCCGTTCGTCTTCCCTCCCCCTCCCGTCCTTGTCGAGAGCGCACCTATTTACAAGGTACATAAGATCATGGACATGCGTTCTCGGGACGGGGTCACCAATACCTAGTGGATTGGGAGGGTTACGGTCCTGAGGAGAGGAGTTGGGTTCCGTCTCGGGACGTGCTGGACCGTTCACTCATCGATGATTTCCTCCGTTGCCGCCAGGATTCCTCCTCGAGTGCGCCAGGAGGCGCTCGGTGAGTGGGGGGTACTGTCATGTTTGTCATTTATTATCATGTCTTGTCCCTGTGCTCCCCATGCTATTCGTTTCCCTCTGCTGGTCTTATTTGGTTCTTTCCCTCCTTCTATCCCTCTCTCTCCCCCTCCCTCTCTCACTCTCTCGCTCTCTCTTCTCTCTATCGTTCCGTTCCTGCTCCCAGCTGTTCCTATTCCCCTAATCATCATTTAGTCTTCCCACACCTGTTCCCGATCCTTTCCCCTGATTAGAGTCCCTATTTATTCCTTTGTGATCCGTTCCTGTCCCGTCGGTTCCTTGTATTGTATTCACCATGCTGTGATTGCGTTTCGCCCTGTCCTGTCGTGTTTTTGCTGTGATTGTGTATCGCCCTGTCCTGTCGTGTTTTTTTGCCTTCATCAGATGCTGCGTGTGAGCAGGTGTCTCTGTCGACTACGGCCTGCGCCTACCGAAGCGACCTGCAGTCTGTGGCCGCTTCTCCAGTTGTTTCCCCTCTACAAGTCTAGAGGATTTCTGTTATTCCGTTTTGGACTTAAATAAACTCTGTTTCTGTTAAGTCGCTTTTGGGTCCTCTTTCACCTGCATGACAGAATCAGTCTGACAAGAAGCACACAACCAGATACTAAGGCAAAAGCATAGAGGCAAATCAAAATCAAATCAAATCAAATTTATTTATATAGCCCTTCGTACATCAGCTGATATCTCAAAGTGCTGTACAGAAACCCAGCCTAAAACCCCAAACAGCAAACAATGCAGGTGTAAAAGCACGGTGGCTAGGAAAAACTCCCTAGAAAGGCCAAAACCTAGGAAGAAACCTAGAGAGGAACCAGGCTATGTGGGGTGGCCAGTCCTCTTCTGGCTGTGCCGGGTAGAGATTATAACAGAACATGACCAAGATTAAAATTAAAATTAAAATGTTCATAAATGACCAGCATGGTCTAATAATAATAAGGCAGAACAGTTGAAACTGGAGCAGCAGCACAGTCAGGTGGACTGGGGACAGCAAGGAACCATCATGTCAGGTAGTCCTGGGGCACGGTCCTAGGGCTCAGGTCCTCCGAGAGAGAGAAAGAAAGAGAGAATTAGAGAGAGCATATGTGGGGTGGCCAGTCCTCTTCTGGCTGTGCCGGGTGGAGATTATAACAGAACGTGGCCAAGATGTTCAAATGTTCATAAATGACCAGCATGGTTGAATAATAGTAAGGCAGAACAGTTGAAACTGGAGCAGCAGCATGGCCAGGTGGACTGGGGACAGCAAGGAGTCATCATGTCAGGTAGTCCTGGGACATGGTCCTAGGGCCCAGGCCAGTTGAAACTGGAGCAGCAGCATGGCCAGGTGGACTGGGGACAGCAAGGAGTCATCATGTCAGGTAGTCCTGGGGCATGGTCCTAGGGCTCAGGTCCTCCGAGAGAGAGAAAGAAAGAGAGAAGGAGAGAATTAGAGAACGCACACTTAGATTCACACAGGACACCGAATAGGACAGGAGAAGTACTCCAGATATAACAAACTGACCCTAGCCCCCGACACATAAACTACTGCAGCATAAATACTGGAGGCTGAGACAGGAGGGGTCAGGAGACACTGTGGCCCCATCCGGGGACACCCGGACAGGGCCAAACAGGAAGGATATAACCCCATCCACTTTGCCAAAGCACAGCCCCCACACCACTAGAGGGATATCTTCAACCACCAACTTACCATCCTGAGACAAGGCCGAGTATAGCCCACAAAGATCTCCGCCACGGCACAACCCAAGGGGGGGGCGCCAACCCAGACAGGCTGACCACAACAGTGAATCAACCCTCCCAGGTGACACACCCCCCCAGGGACAGCATGGGAGAGCCCCAGCAAGCCAGTGACTCAGCCCCCGTAACAGGGTTAGAGGCAGAGAATCCCAGTGGAAAGAGGGGAACCGGCCAGGCAGAGACAGCAAGGGCGGTTCGTTGCTCCAGAGCCTTTCCGTTCACCTTCCCACTCCTGGGCCAGACTACACTCAATCATATGACCCACTGAAGAGATGAGTCTTCAGTAAAGACTTAAAGGTTGAGACCGAGTTTGCGTCTCTGACATGGGTAGGCAGACCGTTCCATAAAAATGGAGCTCTATAGGAGAAAGCCCTGCCTCCAGCTGTTTGCTTAGAAATTCTAGGGACAATTAGGAGGCCTGCGTCTTGTGACCGTAGCGTACGTGTAGGTATGTACGGCAGGACCAAATCAGAGAGGTAGGTAGGAGCAAGCCCATGTAATGCTTTGTAGGTTAGCAGTAAAACCTTGAAATCAGCCCTTGCTTTGACAGGAAGCCAGTGTAGAGAGGCTAGCACTGGAGTAATATGATCAAATTTTGGGTTCTAGTCAGGATTCTAGCAGCCGTATTTAGCACTCACTGAAGTTTATTTAGTGCTTTATCCGGGTAGCCGGAAAATAGAGCATTGCAGTAGTCTAACCTAGAAGTGACAAAAGCATGGATTAATTTTTCTGCATCATTTTTGGACAGAAAGTTTCTGATTTTTGCAATGTTACGTAGATGGAAAAAGCTGTCCTCGAAATGGTCTTGATATGTTCTTCAAAAGAGAGATCAGGGTCCAGAGTAACGCCGAGGTCCTTCACAGTTTTATTTGAGACGACTGTACAACCATTAAGATTCATTGTCAGATTCAACAGAAGATCTCTTTGTTTCTTGGGACCTAGAACAAGCATCTCTGTTTTGTCCGAGTTTAATAGCAGAAAGTTTGCAGCCATCCACTTCCTTATGTCTGAAACACATGATTCTAGCGAGGGCAATTTTGGGGCTTCACCATTTTCATTGAAATGTACAGCTGTGTGTCATCCGCATAGCAGTGGAAGTTTACATTATGTTTTTCGAATAACATCCCAAGAGGTAAAATATATAGTGAAAACAATAGTGGTCCTAAAACAGAACCTTGAGGAACACCGAAATTTACAGTTGATTTGTCAGAGGACAAACCATTCACAGAGACAAATTGATATCTTTCCGACAGATAAGATCTAAACCAGGCCAGAACATGTCCGTGTAGACCAATTTGGGTTTCCAATCTCTCCAAAAGAATGTGGTGATCAATGGTATCAAAAGCAGCACTAAGGTCTAGGAGCACGAGGACAGATGCAGAGCCTCGGTCCGATGCCATTAAAATGTAATTTACCACCTTCACAAGTGCCGTCTCAGTGCTATGATGGGGTCTAAAACCAGACTGAAGCATTTCGTATACATTGTTTGTCTTCAGGAAGGCAGTGAGTTGCTGCGCAACAGCCTTCTCTAAAAAAATTTTGAGAGGAATGGAAGATTCGATATAGGCCGATAGTTTTTTATATTTTCTGGGTCAAGGTTTGGCTTTTTAAAGAGAGGCTTTATTACTGCCACTTTTAGTGAATTTGGTACACATCCAGTGGATAGAGAGCCGTTTATTATGTTCAACATAGGAGGGCCAAGCACAGGAAGCAGCTCTTTCAGTAGTTTAGTTGGAATAGGGTCCAGTATACAGCTTGAAGGTTTAGAGGCCATGATTATTTTCATCATTGTGTCAAGAGATATAGTACTAAAACACTTGAGCGTCTCTCTTGATCCTAGGTCCTGGCAGAGTTGTGCAGACTCAGGACAACTGAGGTTTGGAGGAATACGCAGGATTAAAGAGGAGTCCGTAATTTGCTTTCTAATAATCATAATCTTTTCCTCAAAGAAGTTCATGAATTTATCACTGCTAAAGTGAAAGTCATCCTCTCTTGGGGAATGCTGCTTTTTAGTTAGCTTTGCCACAGTATCAAAAAGGAATTTTGGATTGTTCTTATTTTCCTCAATTAAGTTAGAAAAATAGGATGATCGAGCAGCAGTAAGTGCTCTTCGGTACTGCACGGTACCGTCCTTCCAAGCTAGTCGGAAGACTTCCAGTTTGGTGTGGCGCCATTTCCGTTCCAATTTTCTGGAAGCTTGCTTCAGAGCTCGGGTATTTTCTGTGTACCAGGGAGCTAGTTTCTTATGAGACATTTTTTTAGTTTTTAGGGGTGCAACTGCATCTAGGGTATTGCGCAAGGTTAAATTGAGTTCCTCAGTTAGGTGGTTAACTGATTTTTGTCCTCTGGCGTCCTTGGGTAGGCAGAGGAGTCTGGAAGGGCATCAAGGAATCTTTGTGTTGTCTGTGAATTTATAGCACGACTTTTGATGTTCCTTGGTTGGGGTCTGAGCAGCTTATTTGTTGCAATTGCAAACGTAATAAAATGGTGGTCCGATAGTCCAGGATTATGAGGAAAAACATTAAGATCCACAACATTTATTCCATGGGACAAAACTAGGTCCAGCGTATGACTGTGACAGTGAGTGGGTCCAGAAATATGTTGGACAAAACCTACTGAGTCAATGATGGCTCCGAAAGCCTTTTGGAGTGGGTCTGTGGACTTTTCCATGTGAATATTAAAGTCACCAAAGATTAGAATATTATCTGCAATGACTACAAGGTCCGATAGGAATTCAGGGAACTCAGTGAGAAACGCTGTATATGGCCCAGGAGGCCTGTAAACAGTAGCTATAAAAAGTGATTGAGTAGGCTGCATAGATTTCATGACTAGAAGCTCAAAAGACGAAAACGTCATTTTTTTGTTTTTTTGTAAATTGAAATTTGCTATCTTAAATGTTAGCAACACCTCCGCCTTTGCGGGATGCACGGGGGATATGGTCACTAGTGTAGCCAGGAGGTGAGGCCTCATTTAACACAGTAAATTCATCAGGCTTAAGCCATGTTTCAGTCAGGCCAATCACATCAAGATTATGATCAGTGATTAGTTCATTGACTATAATTGCCTTTGAAGTAAGGGATCTAACATTAAGTAGCCCTATTTTGAGATGTGAGGTATCATGATCTCTTTCAGTAATGACAGGAATGGAGGTGGTCTTTATCCTAGTGAGATTGCTAAGGCGAACACCGCCATGTTTAGTTTTGCCCAACCTAGGTTAAGGCACAGACACGGTCTCAATGGTGATAGCTGAGCTGACTACACTGACTATGCTAGTGGCAGACTCCACTATGCTGGCAGGCTGGCTAATAGCCTGCTGCCTGGCCTGCACCCTATTTCATTGTGGAGCTAGAGGAGTTAGAGCCCTGTCTATGTTGGTAGATAAGATGAGAGCACCCCTCCAGCTAGGATGGAGTCCGTCACTCCTCAGCAGGTCAGGCTTGGTCCTGTTTGTGGGTGAGTCCCAGAAAGAGGGCCAATTATCTACAAATTCTATCTTTTGGGAGGGGCAGAAAACAGTTTTCAACCAGCGATTGAGTTGTGAGACTGCTGTAGAGCTCATCACTCCCCCTAACTGGGAGGGGGCCAGAGACAATTACTCGATGCCGACACATCTTTCTAGCTGATATGCACGCAGAAGCTATGTTGCGCTTGGTGATCTCTGACTGTTTCATCCTAACATCGTTGGTGCCGACGTGGATAACAATATCTCTATACTCTCTACACTCGCCAGTTTTAGCTTTAGCCAGCACCATCTTCAGATTAGCCTTAACGTCGGTAGCCCTGCCCCCTGGTAAACAGTGTATGATCGCTGGATGATTCGCTTTAAGTCTAATACTGTGGGTAATGGAGTCGCCAATGACTAGTTTTCAATTTGTCAGAGCTAATGGTGGGAAGCTTCGGTGTCTCAGACACCGTAACGGGAGGAGTAGAGACCAGAGAAGACTCGGCCTCTGACACCGACCCGCTGCTTAATGGGGAAAACCGCTGCTTAATGGGGAAAACCAGTTGAAAGTTTCTGTCGGCTGAATGAGCGACACCGGTTGAGCGTTCCTACAGCATTTCCTTCCAGAAACCGTGAGAAAGTTGTCCGGCTGCTGGGACTGTGCCAGGGGATTTATACTACTATCTGTACTTACTGGTGGCACAGACGCTGTTTCATCCTTTCCTACACTGAAATTACCCTTGCCTAACGATTGCGTCTGAAGCTGGGCTTGCAGCACAGCTATCCTCGCCGTAAGGCAAGCACAGCGGCTGCAATTAGAAGGCATCATGTTAATGTTACTACTTAGCTTCGGCTGTTGGAGGTCCTGACGAATCGTGTCCAGATAAAGCGTCCGGAGTGAAAAAGTTGAGGAAAAAATAAATAAATATATGAACAGTAATTAAAAAGTGAACACCGTAAAGTTGTCAGGTAGCAAAATAGGTTGGCAACAAAACGCACAGCAATTCGAAAACAAGCCTGC